>NC_089514.1:1471178-1725182 GCF_036850995.1 Saccopteryx leptura | reverse complement strand
TCCCGACAACCTCACACAGGCCCGCCGGGCAGCACGGAAGAGTTCAGGTTTCCTTTTCTTTCCTCTTTAAATTCCGTTGAGGGAACAAGAATGCCCGTATGCAGAGATGAATTATTTTCTCCAAACTCACGCAATTAGAGAGACAGCAGCTGCAGGCTCATCCCGGATGTGAAACACACAGTCGCACTTGGAGGGAGAGAGGAACGCCCCCCAGTGTGGGTCCCCAGCGTCCAGTGCCAGACTGGACGTCCAAGTGCTAATTATAGTCCCGCCGCCTCCCCTGTGAGAGCCGGGCTTCTCACTTCTCTGTCTTCCGGCAGCTTCTCTGCGGAGGGGGCTGGGCCTGCGGACTCCCCCGAGGGAGGGGCACAGGTGCTGTCTCACTGTGTCCTTGGGGCTGTGTTTATTTGAGCCCCCGTGGCTCGTGTGCTGCTCTTTCCAGACCCACTTAACCCTGTCCTTTGGACATTAGGCGAAGATGGCCCTTGGCCTGGCCCCCCACTGTGTTCATCTGTGCCGTTGTTGGAGCTGCTGACCAGGTCATCTGAGTCGTCATTTTGCTGACCCACCACAGCATTCAGATGCATGGGGTCCAGAGTGACCCCCTGGTTGAGGGACATTACTCTGCAGTCACCATTCTTCATCCCCTCAGTTAAAGAGACCGAGGGCTCCATCTGCCACCTTGTAATGACTTCTTAATGGAGAAGCATAGAGGCATTTATTGTATTTCTTTTTTGATTGATTGATTGGAGAGAGAGAGAGAGAGAGAGAGAGAAGAAGGGAGAGAGAGAGAGAGAGACTTAGATTTGTTGTTCTACCTATTTATGCATTCACTGGTTGGTTCCTGGATGTGCCTCACCTGGGGATCGAACCTGCAACCCTGGTGCATCCAACTGAGCTACCGGCTAGGGCTCAGCACTCCTCACTGATGCCCACCGCCCTGCTGGTGCCCGCCGCCCCTCACTGATGCCCACCTCCTCTCACTGGTGCCCACCACCCCATTGGTGCCCACCGCCCCTCACTGGTGCCCACCACCCCATTGGTGCCCGCTGCCCCTCACTGGTGCCCACCAACCCTCACTGGTGCCCGCCGCCCCTCACTGGTGCCCGCTGCCCCTCACTGGTGCCCGCCGCCCCTCACTGGTGCCCGCCAACCCTCACTGGTGCCCGCCAACCCTCTGGTGCCCGCCGCCTCTCACTGGTGCCTGCCACCCTGCTGGTGCCCGCCGCCCCTCACTGGTGCCCACCACCCCATTGGTGCCCGCCGCCCCTCACTGGTGTCCACTGCAGCCCACCACTCCAGGACACGGGGGCATAAGGGGCTCCCGCTGGCTCCCAGCTCAGTCGTCGATGGCTCTGCCTACCTGTCTTAGCTTGAGCACGCGTGTGCTGTGGCCGCTCTGTCTGCACGTGTGTGTGTGGTCTGTTAGGACCCCACCCCACCCCCAGTCTGATGCTCGGGGTGAAGTAGCACCTTTTCTTCCTCTAAAATGAATTTCATTCCTGTCCCCCGCTCAAGGTCGCACAGTCACTAAAATCTCCCTTGATTCAGAGTAGAAGCGGGAAGGCAAACTACCCTCTGATCTCAAAAGCCGAGAGGCTCATGGGGGTCGAAGGGCTCTGGAGCACAGCGGGTTGAGTCCCGCTCAGTTTGTCTTAGAGGCACAGATCGAGACACATTGCTATGGGTTAAACCGTGTCCCCCACAAATTCATAGGTTGAAACCCTAACCCCCAATAAACTCCACTGAACAAAAAGGCTCAAAAACAACTGTGCTGAGAGGCCATGTTCTTCGCCCGCACGGGGAGCCTGCGTGTCTGGGGGTGAGCGCCCGATCCTGTCACGCGTGAAACTGACCGAGCACCGGGAAGACGCTGGTGGTGGGGTCCCTCCTACCTGCGGGGGCAGCCTCACCAGGGTCTGACTGTGGGCCCTGGCCTCTGTGGAGGCACCAGAGAGGGTCTCAGTCTGTGCACGTGGAGGAGATGGTGCCTGAGTCACAGGCGGGAGGCCTGACTCCCTCTCTAACACTCTGGGAACTTCCTGCCCCCATTTCCTGGGGCTGGCTCTCTAACACTCTGGGAACTTCCTGCCCCCGTTTCCCGGGGCTGGCTCTCTAACACTCTGGGAACTTCCTGCCCCCATTTCCCGGGGCTGGCTCTCTAACACTCTGAACTTCCTGCCCCCGTTTCCCGAGGCTGGCTCTCTAACACTCTGGGAACTTCCTGCCCCCATTTCCCGGGGCTGGCTCTCTAACACTCTGAACTTCCTGCCCCCGTTTCCCGAGGCTGGCTCTCTAACACTCTGGGAACTTCCTGCCCCCATTTCCCGGGGCTGGCTCTCTAACACTCTGGGAACTTCCTGCCCCCATTTCCCGGGGCTGGCTCTCTAACACTCTGAACTTCCTGCCCCCATTTCCCAGGGCTGGCTCTCTAACACTCTGGGAACTTCCTGCCCCCATTTCCCGGGGCTGGCTCTCTAACACTCTGGGAACTTCCTGCCCCCATTTCCCGGGGCTGGCTCTCTAACACTCTGGGAACTTCCTGCCCCCATTTCCCGGGGCTGGCTCTCTAACACTCTGGGAACTTCCTGCCCCCATTTCCCGGGGCTGGCTCTCTAACACTCTGGGAACGTCCTGCCCCCGTTTCCCGGGGCTGGCTCTCTAACACTCTGGGAACTTTCTGCCCCCATTTCCCAGGGCTGGCTCTCTAACACTCTGAACTTCCTGCCCCCGTTTCCCGGGGCTGGCTCTCTAACACTCTGGGAACTTCCTGCCCCCATTTCCCGGGGCTGGCTCTCTAACACTCTGGGAACGTCCTGCCCCCGTTTCCCGGGGCTGGCTCTCTAACACTCTGGGAACTTCCTGCCCCCATCTCCCGGGGCTGGCTCTCTAACACTCTGGGAACGTCCTGCCCCCGTTTCCCGGGGCTGGCTCTCTAACACTCTGTGAACTTCCTGCCCCCATCTCCCGGGGCTGGCTCTCTAACACTCTGTGAACTTCCTGCCCCCATCTCCCGGGGCTGGCTCTCTAACACTCTGGGAACTTCCTGCCCCCGTTTCCCGGGGCTGGCTCTCTAACACTCTGGGAACTTCCTGCCCCCATTTCCCGGGGCTGGCTCTCTAACACTCTGTGAACTTCCTGCCCCCGTTTCCCGGGGCTGGCTCTCTAACACTCTGGGAACTTCCTGCCCCCGTTTCCCGGGGCTGGCTCTCTAACACTCTGGGAACTTCCTGCCCCCATTTCCCAGGGCTGGCTCTCTAACACTCTGAACTTCCTACCCCCGTCTCCCGGGGCTGGCTCTCTAACACTCTGGGAACTTCCTGCCCCCATCTCCCGGGGCTGGCTCTCCGCACTGTCCCTAAACTCACCACCTCAACTCTGGCCTCCTCTCTGCCCGGTTGCTGCAGGGCCTCCAGGCCCGTGATGTCCGTTTATAACCACACACCATCTGCCTGTGAGTGAGACGAGTAATACAGAACGCATCAAAGTCGCGTCCCCGGGGCTGCGAGGAATATTCACCGGCTGCGGTGGGTTTTCATGGGGCAGTTCCCGTGAGCATGAACGGGACGATCGATTCCATGCCACGTCACGAAGAAAGAACGGTCCTCAAAATGGACACGAATGTTCGCCTGAGACAGGAGTTTCCATGATAGTCCACATGAAAGGTCTAGATGAAAGTAGAATTACCACGGAAGCATAACATTGTCCTTCAGGGACATGCTGATAGAATTTGAACACATTCTGGGCCATGACCGGCCACCTAAGCCCTGTAACTCTGAGGGTCCGAGCCCGTATCCTCGGCTGGTGATTACCGCTGAGGAGGAAGCTCCTACACTCCCTAGGATCACTCAGGAGCAGTAACATCTGGTGTTCCTACACTAATCGCATGGAACCTTTGTTTTCAGAAGATGAAACTCCAGGCAGAATGGTACAACACTATGTAAAAATGGTCTGCGAGCCAAATTACTTCCAGACAAATCAGCCACTGACAGAAATTATCTTGGCAATATATCAGTGAGGATTGTTTGTGCCGTGAGGAGCAGAATGCAAAAACAACTAAAAATAGACTCCTCCGTGAATGCCTACCTTATATT
The DNA here is from genome assembly GCF_036850995.1 of Saccopteryx leptura. NCBI lineage: Eukaryota > Metazoa > Chordata > Mammalia > Chiroptera > Emballonuridae > Saccopteryx > Saccopteryx leptura. The sequence continues at coordinate 1,721,088 of NC_089514.1, read as the reverse complement.
ATTTTTCCAAAAAAAAAAAATAATAATAATAATTGAAACTGCAAAGTTAGAGTCTAAAGGAATTGAAATCTCTTTCTCTAAATATATATTCTATATTAAATTTTTATTTATTGATTTTAGGGAGAAATGAGGAGACAGACAGAGAGAGAGAGAAAGAGAGAGAGAAGCATCAACTCATAGTTGCTTCACTTTAGTTGCTCATTGATTGCTTCTTGTATGTGACCTGACTGGGCAAGGCTGGAGTTTTGAACCGGCGACCTCAGCGTCCCAGGTCGACGCTCCATCCTCAGTGCCACCACTACAGGTCAGGCTATACTCAGTTTTCTTATTATATACTTTTATTCATTCATATATATTTTACTGAGAGACTTAAAAATTTCTATTATGAAACTGAATGACCTGTTAAAGAGATAGTTTAGTTATTTTTTTCTTCTGGTCCACATACATAAATAAAGTTTCTGTGTTGCCCCCTCCAGCCCTGACCGAATCTGTCGGTCTCCTCTGACACGGTCGTGTCAAGTGGGCACACGCTTTCCTAGTTCCTTAACTTCAAAGGTTGCTTTTCTTGTTGTTGTTGATAACTTTTATTAGGTCAGATAAACACTTTCTATTTTAATTTGGCTTACTAAGATGTCTTTATTTGCTTGTGTCTATTTAACCTCAAATAAAGGTTGTATTTTATAAAAGTGACTTATTTTCATCTGTTGAGATGACCAAGGCATTGTGAGACCTTACTCTGTTCATGTTGATAATATTGATTTTTTTTTAAAAAAACAGTGTTAAATCCATAGCACATTGTGGGAGTCAGCCTGACTTGGTCACGATGCATCCATTCTTTTCCCACATTGTAGGTTTGTAAACCCCAGGTCTAGCAGTCGGTGTCCACACTCGTAAGCGACACTGGTCCTCCCTGAACTGTGCCTCAGCCACCCCGCTCACCTGCCCGACTCACACTTTGTGTAAAAGATGCGTCCCGCACGGATACCTGTAACTTCATGAGGACATGCCCTCAGCCTCGGCTGATTGGAGAGATGTGTCGACACCCTGTGTGGACTGTTTCCGTCATAAGAGCTGCATCAAACAGGCAGGGCGAATGCGGGCATGAGCACAGGCAGGCATATTCCTTCAGCCGGTGCATATAATTTGAATTATGACTTTCTGGGCCTTGGGAAACGTCTGAACAAATTTGCTACACTTTTATCAGAGTTCTCATTGATTCCCGATGCTCTGATCAGGGAAGCTCTGAGGCTGTATCTCACGGTCAGGCCGGAGGGAATTAGCCGACCCGTGTCTCTATTTTATGCGCTTCGGGGGGGGGGGGACCCGCAGGACAGGTCAAGCGCCAGTGGGACACAATGACCCTTTACCAGGGAGGGGAAATTGCGATCCTCTTTGATCACAGGTTTGCTGTACCGTTTCTGCGCTGATGTTTTCTTGCAATTAGCGGTTAATCCTTTAGATTAATTTTCTTTTCTGGGAAAATATTTGGAAAAATGGTAAAAAAAAAAAAAAAAAACACCCTCAAAACCATAAAGCTATAAATATTTAAACATCAACTGTTAAATATTTCATGTGCTTATTCACTCGCTCCCTCGCTCAGTTATTTATTTATTCCGGTGCTCACTGAGCCTCTAAAAGCGCCATGCTATGCAGACAATGGAATCGGCACCTTTTCACCCCGCCCCTCTCTGTTTGCAACACTGTAGCGGCTACAGGACCTCATCCTCGCCTTTAGCTCTGACGGTATCCGCACCCTGGGTGGCTCGGGTTTAGGCTCTTGCGTGAGTCAAGTTTATTACAGGTTTGAGCCATGTTGATGCTTACGGTGGTGGAGTGTATCTGAATATACAACGGCCCCCTGCTGTAGAATTTTAATTAATCCCTCACCTGGTCTCCGGGGCATCGTCCAAGAGAGAACCTGGTGCCTCCCGTTTTCTGAGTCATGCCAGCAGCCTGACGCATCACCAGTGTATCGGTTCACTCCCCCGCGGCCCCACCGCAAGCCCTCAGCCACCCCCAGCTCATCTGTCCACAGTCTCTGTTCTGCTCTGTACCTGTCTGTCCCCTGCCCCCCCCCCCATATATGATGACATCTCCAATCGGGATCCTCTATCCAGATTGCTTCTTTCTTTTCATTGGCTCTTCCCTTCCTTAGCTGCGATTGTTTTGTGTTTTGTGCGTTTACAATCTTACAAGTTTATGCAGAAGAGCCCTCCCTTCCACTTCCATTACCACCTCTGATGAGCTTCAAGCAGTGGAAATAACTGATTTAATTTGCATTTTAAAATATCTCCCTGGCTGGTGTAGAGAATTGATTGGAGCTAGGGTGCGCGCGAGCGCGCGGGCGGAACCGTGGTGCGCAGTCGGGGACCATCGCGGCGCCCCTAGCGCGGCAGAGATGGACCTGCAGAAAAGCAGATGGAGCCCGTCGGGCACAGTCTCCTCCACCTGCACAGACTGAGACCCTCTCTGGTGCCTCCACAGAGGCCAGGGCTCACAGTCAGACCGTGGTAAGACTGCCCGAGTACTAGCTGCCCCCGCAGTGTCTTCCTGGTGCTTGGTCAGTTTCACGCGTGACTGAATCCAGCGCCCACCACCAGACCCGCGGGCTCCCCATGTGGGTGAAGAACATGTTAGCGTTTCAGCGCAGTGGGTTTTTTTGTGCCATTGTTCAGTGGAGTTTATTGGGGGTTAGGGTTTCAACCTATGAATTTGCGGGGGACACGGTATGACTTAACTTGCACTTGACACAAGTTTTGATACACATTTTATTATGGTGAGAGCGTTTCTGTTTAGAAGTTGTCATTTGTTCCAGGTACATCCGCCCATCACTTTTTACTGATTTCTTAATATGTTATAGGAACTGGATCAGAACAGCTTTGCATTTGATTCAACTTTCATTTTGTTTTACTGCTGGTTTATCCTTCCTGGGAGCACTTACAAAGTTGTGAGTCAAGGTTCCTGATAAAATAAAGAAGAGACGGGAAACTGACCCGGCAGAGCGGTAACCACTGGCCTCCCAGGGATCAGGACACCACAGAGGCAGCGCCTACGTCCTACCAACCAGAAGAGAAGGTCAAGTTCCTCATCGCGGACAGCAGTTTCTGCGCGTGATTTTTTTAGGCCAGTGTGACCTTCCAATAAGGCGCCCTGGGAGAGGCAGGCGGAATCATTTTAGCAGCCCCAGGAGGCAGGACCCAGTTGGAATCCAAACTGTTCTTCTCTGAAACCCCTCAAACCACCAACGCTTATCTGAGAATGGAACGGAAAATAGGGCGGAATGGTCTCTCAGACGTTTCCCACACAGGAAGACGACTCTTCTCATCACCGTGATGTTTGAAACAGGATTTATCTAACGCTATAAAACCGTGCACTTCCCCTCCTCGTTCTGTTCTGGTTCTTTTCTCTCCGTGTAACCGGAGTAGATAGACGTCTGTATGAGGAAGCTCTGGAGGAACGCATCGCACACACATCACACACATCACACACACCACACACATCACACACACACACACACACACACGTTCATGCACGCAACCTCACGTACAGACGCCTCTTTAAAGAAAAAATCAGCTTCGTCTGAAAGTCCTGTGTTATTTTACCTCTACTGATCTCTAATGTTTGTGTTGACTTGATAGAAATCAGAACTTTTCACCTCAACAGAAGTAAAGCCAGTTAGGACTATGCATCTATGTGTTGAACTGACTTGGTGCCTTGTGTGCCGCCGGGCACAGAAAATGTTCCTCATTGCCCGCATTCCCACGGCAACCCTGTGAGCAAACCAGCCGCCCGCCCGTGTGAGCAACGTGAGGCTCCGGCCAGGCCAGTAACTGTGCCCGGGCACTCACTAGTTCTCGGTGAACCAGGCGGCTGTGAATTCTGTCAGATTCCCAAGAAGCATCTCTATTCATTGTTTCACATGCGCCACTTAGATTTTTCACTATTTTACTTTATTTCTTTTAGTCTTGAGCATAAGTGTCCTCCTCCTTTTTTTTTTTTCATTTTAAGTGAACTGAAACTCAGAGCCTTAAAAACAATGTTTAAACTTTGTAACTTTTTAAGTCTCTTAACTCTGGCTCTTTCCACGACTGACCGTACATGTAAGAATTTCTTTCTCTCATTCCTCCAACCTCTCTCATCTGGCAACTATCAGCTTGTTCTCTCTCCCTATCAGTTTGTTTCTGCTCTGTCTATATATTTATTTATTTTTAGATTCCACATGTCAGTGAGGTCACACAGTACTGTTTATATAAGCCACTTCTTTTTTTTTTTTTTTGTATTTCTCTGAAGCTGGAAACGGGGAGAGACAGACAGACTCCCGCATGCGCCCGACCGGGATCCACCCGGCACGCCCACCAGGGGGTAACGCTCTGCCCCTCCGGGGCGTCGCTCTGTCGTGACCGGAGCCACTCTAGCACCTGGGGCAGAGGCCAAGGAGCCATCCCCAGCGCCCGGGCCATCTTTGCTCCAATGGAGCCTTTCTGCAGGAGGGGAAGAGAGAGACAGAGAGGAAGGAGAGGGGGAGGGGTGGAGAAGCAGATGGGCGCTTCTCCTGTGTGCCCTGGCCGGGAATCGAACCCGGGACTTCAAGCCACCTCTTTTTTATCCATTCATCTTTTGATGGATACCTGGGCTGCTTCCACATCTGGGCTATTACTAGTAATGATGCCATGAACATAAGGGTGCCTATATCTTTTCTGAATCAGTGTTTTTATTTTCTTTATATAAATACCAAGAAGTGGGACTTCTCAATCACACGGCAGCTCTGTTATAGCTTTTTGAGGCTTCTCTATGCTGTTTTCCATAGTGGCTGCTCCAGTCTGCCACAGTTCACGAGGGCTTACCTTTTCCACACTCTGGCCAGCACTCTGGCGTGGATTTGTGGATGATAGGCATTCTGACAGGTGTGAAGCGATGTCTCACTGTGATTTTGACTTGCATTTCCTGATGATGAGTGATGTTTGAACGTCTTTTCGTATGTCTATGGGCCATCTGTATGTCCTTTTGGGACAAATGTCTATTCAGGTCCTCTGTCCATTGTTAAATTATATTGTTTGTTCTTCTGGTGCAAAGTTGTAGGGGTTCCTTATATATTTCGAATATAACCCGTTATCATATGTAATATTTGCAAATGTTTTTCCATTCATTAAGCTTTTTGTTTGGTTGATGGTTTTCTTTCCAATTCAAGGACTTATTAATTTAGGTAATCCCATTTGTTTACTTCTTTTCTTTGGTTTCCCTTGCTTGATGAGCTAGATACAAAAAAGATATAAGTAAGAGAGATCTCAAACAGTTTATTGCTTATATTTTCTTCAGGGAGTTTTATAGTTTCAGGTCTAATGTTTAAGTGTTTAATCCATTTTGAGTTTACTTTTGTATATGGTGCAAGAAAGTGGTCCAATTTCTTTTTTTTTTTTGCAAGTTTCTGTCCTCTTTTCCCAGCACCACTTATCGAATAGATTGTCTTTACCCCCATTGTATATATTTTTTGCCTTATTTGTCACAGATTGACCATGTAAGTGAGGATTTATCTCTGGGCTCTCTTACATTCCACTGATCTAGGTGTCTGGTTTTGTGTCAGTACAATGCTGTTTTGGTTGTTGTATCTTTGTAGCACAGTTCGATATCAGAGACATGTGGGTATATCGTGTATAATCTTTTTCATGTATTGTTGAATCTGATCTCACGTTTTGTTGACAATTTTTGCATCTATGGTCATCACAGATATAATCCTGTCATCTTCTTCATTTGGTTTTGCTATCAGGATAATGCTGATTTAAGAAAAGGGGTTTGGATCCTCTTCCACTTTTTGAAACAGTTTAAGATAGGTATGAATTACTGTGTGTGTGTGTGTGTGTGTGTGTATGTGTACGCATGCACACGCACGGTGTTTTCGGCGTGCTGACAGAAACCAAGCGTGTGGCTAAGATGCCCTGGTCACTGGCCTAGGACTAGCTCCCAGTGGGAAAGCCAGGGGAGTGTAGAAATGCCTTGTTGATCCTGCCTGCTCCCTCTGTTCAGGCTGTAAACGGCTCTAGCCATGTGGCCCGACGCACACTGTGGGGACCTTGCAGGCAGCCCCAAGCACATGGATAGAAACTCGCCCACCCTACACAGGTGGAGAGCAATAAACTATGGCCCTCATTCCCCGCCAGCCCGGAAAGCTCCGTCATTCCCTGGTGTGCTCCCACAGCTCTGCAGCTTTCTCTACGGGACTCCCTCTCCTGTACCGTGCTGAGAGTGGTCCCGAGTGGGAGCCACCTTAAGGTGACTAACATTTTTACAATGAGAGGGAGGACAAAAATAAATTGAAGAAAATAATATCGTAAACAAAAGAAACATTTTATTCGTTGCAACAATGATATACTGTAATACGATACATGCGTAATAAAAACACTTGTCATATTTTATATTGTCATTATGCTTAGATGCCTATTAATTTTTAATAATAATTGTAAGAAAAAAAATACTCGTTTAGCTACAAATACATCACATCCCATGCAATGGATTGACTGCATCCATCGAATACGGGCATTTACAGATGAGTCTTCCAGTATCGAAAAGGAGGACAGGTAGGAGGATACTTTTTGAGGGAGGACGGAACTTACAAAGGAAGGACTGTCCTCCCTAAAGGAGGGCGATTGGTCGCCTTAACTGCCACCTCTGTGTAGGCTCCAGGTGCCTGGTAGTTTGAGAACCAGGCATGGACTTCCGGTGCCTGGGCTGAGCAGGCACTTCCGGCAAACGGACCGAGTAGAGAACTACTGGGCCTGGACTTTAGCACTGATTTCCGGTGCCTGCGCCCAGCCAGCACTTCCGGCGGAGCAGGCAGGTAGAACAGGTGTGTGTGGTTCCCGCTGTTCCTGTACTTGGTTCTGAGGCCGGGGCTCCAGGCGCAGCCAGGATCACGCTGCCGGGACCCTGCAGGTAGGTCCAAGCCCTCCGGGGTGCCCGCCGGCCCAGTGGAGGTGGAGGGCGGGCCCGGAACAGTGCTCAGGGCGCCTGTGCGGGGAGGGCCCCGCAGCTCCGGGAGGCGCGCGCACAGCCAGCGGCGACGGTCTCCCTCCCCGGTTTGCTGGGTCTCGTAGGTGAGACTCGTACCTGTTTGCGTGGATTTGGGCTTTCGTGTGAGGAAGGGCGCGACGTGGGCATCTTCTGCCGCAGCTGCCATCTTGAACCTCTGCGAATGTTGTCGGTTTTTAAAGACTTTTATTTATTGATTTTACAGAGAGGGGGCTGGGAGTGAGACGTATCAACTCACAGGTGCCTCACTTTAGTTGTTCATTGATTCCTTGTCTTCTGTGCCTGGACCCACCCAGGCCAGCCCAGGGCTTTGAACCAGCAACCTCAGCATCTCGGGGAGGGATGCTGGACCCACTGCACCACCACAGGCCAGGCTGAAAATGTTTTTAAAAATTCAAAATCGGGCCCTGGCCGGTTGGCTCAGCGGTAGAGCGTCGGCCTGGCGTGCAGGGGACCCGGGTTCGATTCCTGGCCAGGGCACACAGGAGAAGCGCCCATTTGCTTCTCCACCCTGCCCCCCTCCTTCCTCTCTGTCTCTCTCTTCCCCTCCTGCAGCCAAGGCTCCATTGGAGCAAAGTTGGCCCGGGCGCTGGGGATGGCTCCTTGGCCTCTGCCTCAGGCGCTAGAGTGGCTCTGGTCGCAGCAGAGCGACGCCCTGGAGGGGCAGAGCATCGCCCCCTGGTGGGCAGAGCTTTGCGCCTGGTGGGTGTGCCGGGTGGATCCCGGTCAGGCGCATGCAGGAGTCTGTCTGTCTCTCCCCGTTTCCAGCTTCAGAAAAATACAAAAAAAAAAAGAAAAAGAAAAAAAATTCAAAATCGGTACTTTTAAAAGAAAAACGGTGGCATATTAAACATTTCCAGAGTTTGAGCAGAAAGTTGATGTGGAGTGGGCACCCTCCACGCTGGCAGAGAGGAGGGGGCTCCAAAGAGCTGCAGGACATGGAAACCTTTTATGGGCAAAAGGGCCCGGGACAGGCAGCTGAGCTGGGTGAGAAGGCGTGTCGGTTACTGCAAAGTAATTTTTATGGGGCGGTGGCAGGGTCTGACTCACTGGTGCTCATCAGGAAACTTCTGATTGGTTAAGATTCTTTGGGCTGCGGGATCAACTCCTGTAGCCTGTGCTTCTCTCCCCGGGGGCGGGGGGCGGGGCGACACTGGGCCAACTGGCTTGTCACTTCTTAGCATCTCTTAGGGGTCACTGCTGTCTGTCACCTCATGCGCAGTGTCTTGAAACCATTGTTTAATATATTTGGTCCAGGTTATTGGCCGCTTGAGGAGAGAGTTTAAAGCCTGTCTCTATTATTTCATTTTGGTGGAAAGCCTCTCCCGCCCATTCTTTACTGTTAACATTGTATCTTTACGTTGCTACATTGTATCTTTACGTTGCTACATTGTATCTTTACGTTGCTAGACTGAGTCCCCCGTTTCCCTATTACACACGAGTGCAGAGACGCACACGTGCGCATGCGCGCACACACACACGCACCCGGGTCAGGCGGTCTGCCTGTGGGAACAGGCTGTGGACGACGGGGTAGCCTGTGGCCTGCGTCCTCTTGCTTCTGCGCCCGTCCCTGCCTAGTGTGCCCTTTCCGTCGGTAGGTTTGGGCCTGATTCTGAAAGTCTCAGAGTATTAAAATGAATGCGGTGGACTCCTTTTTGAAAAGTCACAGCCTCCTCCCGAGAGCTCACTGGCATGGCCAATTGCATCGTCATTGCTTAACCTAAATTTTCATTTCTGGGTTGGACTGTGAAGTCCTCTCTGGTGTGGGTGGAAGTATTTGTGGAATGGTGTGTGCTGACCTAGCACAACTGATAACGCATGACAAGAGCTCAGAGATAAGTCTTGATTCTGTGGATGTGTTAAAGTATTATTATTATTTTTTTTTACTTTAAACAGTCCACGTGTGTCTGTACCCAAGGAAGAAACTTGGTGCATACTTAAATGTTGCGATATCAGTGATAAGCCACTTCACTCGACTGGGTGCTTGAAAACTATTTTTGGAAATGAGCCAAGTCTACTGATTTTAGTCCTCAGCACCCACACTGTTGAACAATATAATTATGTCGACTTCTTCCTAATTAACCCCTTCACAACTCTTAATACATGGACCAAACATTTGAGAGGGATAGGTTATTTTTGTGTTTTAATCGACACTGAATGATTCAGCTGAAAATCAGCTAATTCAATCACTGGGGTTTAAGTGAATATAGGCTCTGATTTTTGGACGATGATTTATCATAAACACCCACCATATACAGAATAAGTCAGACCATTTCCAAGGTATTTAAGAGCAATCAAGTCCCAGAGCCGGCAGGAAGGGAAGTTAAGTGATGTAACTCATTCAGGACATAGTCATTATCGGAAATGTGATTTCTGCTTCAGCTGTGCATTTCAGAAGGCTGCTGCTAGAAGAATTACAGTGGAAGTTTAAGAAAATAATACTGTCCTCTTAAATTCAATACCAGATGGAGCAGATTCCTTTAAATCAATATACTTTCATAAATGTTTTTAATATCCTCCAAGGTCAGAAAAATATCATTTCTCTTCCTGCACAGGAAAGGCACAGTCGGGGGTGGTGATGTGTGTCTGTCTTTGCACTTGGGCTAGTGTGAGAGGGAGAGGGAGGTGAGGAGAGGGTGGTGAGAGGTCACACACAGACACACACCCAGACGGAGAGAGACGTTTCTTCCGGATAAACTTCCTTCAGGGTTGTAGCTGCCAAAAGATCGTCTTGCCCTTCATTGGGGAATCCTGGTTAGGTAACAGTTAGTAGTATATTTGATTTCAAATCAGATGATGTGAAATAGAAACATCCTACTTAAAACTGCTTTGTTTTTCAAAACATAACCTTCTCTGTTCATTTTTCCACAACACGTACTGGTACATTGCTTCATGTAGGTTACTTTTAACCCGCAGACATATGGAAATGTGTTAAAGAGGAACCAATGGAGAAACCGGGCGAATTTGTAGAAAATATTCATGTGTGAATCCGCCCTCCCCCCCCCCCCCCGAAAGCCTGTTTGAATGCAAGGACACAGCCCAGGCTCAGGGCTTTCCAATCTACTTGGGGGGGGGGGGGGTTCTAACGTGTCGGCAGATGAAGAACCATTTCGTTAAAGGAAGAAAATCCACCAAACACTAATTTTAAGGATTTATCAGCTTATTTTATTAATGCATATGCTTATTTCCCCATCTTTATAATTTGAGTTTTAGCAGCGCAATAGATTTCAGTATGGGATGTGCGAGAAACAGCCAAAGTGTCCACAGCCCCAGCCTGTGCCCTGAGTATCTATCTCCTATTCAGGGTGATAAGAAAGATTGTCTTCACGTTGTCATCCCAAGTAACAGAAAGAGCAGTTTTTATGGCCCATTTATCAACTGTAATTTCCTTGAATAGAATGAATCCAATATCCCTAGTAACTCATTGTCATAGACCTTCTATAGTCAGCTGGCCCATGTGAAAAAAAAAAAAGTCACTTAAGGCTAAGCCCAGTGGAAGGTATGACCTTTATGGCGCCTGGAGCCAATGGGATGGACTGGAAACCCCGAGGGACAGGGGACGCCCAGAGGCAGGAAGTTAGGGGACATGCTAAGTGGAGCCATTGAAAGGAATATGGGGACAGCAGTTCTCATGAAAAGCCATCATCCCAGACAACCACGATCATTAAGAAGATGACACTTGTCAGGCCCCTGAAATCTCAGATGTGGTAACTGTCTTCGCAAAGCCCCCTGCGTGGTTCCCGAGGAGAACACGAGAATCAAGGACCAGGTCGATAACATGAACCGTGTTTATTTTGCCCCAAATTCCAGTGATTCATCCTAGATGGCCAGGAGACGTGGTTTTTGCCTACCTCATGACCAAAGTGGCTTAAAATACTAAGAACAGATCAAGACACTCTGTGAGCCTCTTTGATCCTAAATCTATGCCTCCTTCTTGGTCTGTTAGACCTTGGTATTCTGAGGGAAGAAATGGAGTGACTCTGTGGGAGGCGCATGTTGACAAAACAGGTAGTCGATCTCAGAGGCTGAGAAGAGAGTGTCAGTGCTGGCAGTCGGTAGCGCCGCGGACGATGCCACACTGCCCTCTGGGCGAGGAGAGGGTGGGAGGCGCTGAGGGCTGCTCAGTCAGCAGACCCACGCCTTCCCTCTGCCCTCACACTCCAGGGCGTGGCCCTCGAGTCAGGATGCTTCCTCTCCGCCTGACGTTCCTGTGGTGCGTAGGGCAGAACGTCACCTTCGCATCCTCCTGCAAACCTCCAAGTACGTTTTGTTAAATTGCAACGTTTAGCGAGGTGACACATGACTGTCACGCTAACGTAAAGCAAGCACGCAGGTCAGACACTCTGCTCAGCTCACGTGGTGGGTCTCCTACAGAGCGACTGGCTTCCCGGGGCAGGACCAGGCAATACCAGTCTTCTTGTCCCTGATTTCCTTTGGCACGTTGTAAGAACTGAGTGAAATCAACTTGTATGTATGTGTGATATGATGTGTGCAACCATGGGTGATGATGGCTGTGTGCCTAACTTGTAATTAAACTGTAACACGTGTTAGGAAAAGTTGCCTTCCGTTAGGGATAACTCTCATTCCGGAGAGAGACACTAGTAAGGTTCGCCATTACCTGTATCGGTCAATTCTAGAGAGAAACCATATAATACGGAATCACTGATGACAGAAAACACCACACACACACAAACACACAGAGAAACACACACACACAATGCCAACACCATCAAAAAGCTGACCAGTTCGTGGTCTTGAGCGTTAACCAGCAATTTTTATTTGTCTGTCTTCTCTCCCTCCCTCTTTCCCTCTCTTCCTCCTTCACCAGAGATCACATATTTTAGGTGTGGGGCCTCATGGTCTCTGCTGTAACTCCTCGCTCCGCCAGTGTAGTGGGAGAGCCGTAGATGGTGCAGAAGGGAGTGACCTGTCCATTGGATTGTTCCTGACAAGAGCAGGCAGTAGGCTGACTGCTCCGGTGCTTCTGCAGACGGGGTGCCCGTAGGAGGAGTCTTTGGGATAATTCATATGTGGGTCAAGGTGGATTTCTGAAGCATCTCGATCCTCTACGGTGACGGGAGGACTCACTGTGGTGCCATCTTTGGTCTCTGAGCAGGCAGGGTTTCCCGGGCAACACTGAGGGTCCCTTGGTGAAGATTCCCTGCCTGTGAACAGGTGTTATTAAGGGGCAGCAGGAGAACAGGGTCCAAACCCTTTACCATCTCCCGTCATCCATTTGTTCTGCTCATCTTTGGATGGGGGGGGGGGTGTTGTATGGAGGTGAGATTTGTCAAAGCTTTAGGGCAAACAAGTTATCTGGGCTGGGAGCCAGCCAGGACCCAGGATTGGTTCCCAACGGGTGACGGGAAGTGGGTTCTCAGGGGAGATTCCCGAGATGGATCCAGAAACATGATCATCCTGAACCTTTGGTCCTGAGTGTGAGAGTCAGGGTCAGAGAGGCGACCAGGAGGGCTTTGTGCAAAGGCAGAAGCCGTCAGAGTGGAATCAAGAATTGGAAAAGGGCCCTGGCTGGTTGGCTCAGCGGTAGAGCGTCAGCCTGGCATGTGGGGGACCCGGGTTTGATTCCCGGCCAGGGCACATAGGAGAAGCGTCCATTTGCTTCTCCACCCCCCCCCCTCCTTCCTCTCTGTCTCTCTCTTCCCCTCCCGCAGCCGAGGCTCCATTGGAGCAAAGATGGCCCAGGCGCTGGGGATGGCTCCTTGGCCTCTGCCCCAGGCGCTAGAGTGGCTCTGGTCGCGGCAGAGCATCGCCCCCTGGTGGGCAGAGCTTCGCCCCTGGTGGGCGTGCCGGGTGGATCCCGGTCGGGCGCATGCGGGAGTCTGACTGTCTCTCCCCGTTTCCAGCTTCAGAAAAATACAAAAAAAAAAAAAAAAAAAAAAAGAATTGGAAAAGGGGGGAGATCAGAAGCCTTACAACCGAGGACGAGGGAGGCTGCTCTAGTGACGACGATGCACGTTCCTGTGGGTGTCACGCGCTAAAGGCCCGTGGGTGTCAGGCTGTCTGAAAGCACAGGAGGGAGGTGGTTCGAGGTCACGAATCGCATCTTGAACATGACCGTCAGAATCTAATTATAAGAAGGCTCTTCATTCCCAAGCACTTTAGATGCCTCTCCTCAAATGTCCACGACCTCACATTACTGGTGCAGGGAACCCTTGAAAGGCGGAAGGATTCGGACGGGAGCCCAGAGGCCATTTGAAACAAGCAGGACACTCGCCTCGTTTATCTGCAGTTGCTGTTGACCCCTTTAATAATTGGGACCTCTGGTCCACCGTCCACCGGGCCGGGCTGACTTCAGAGGGGCGTGTCCGCTGCTGCGTCCCCCACGCAGGGGGGCAGGGCTGACGCAGGTCTGCGCCGTGGGCAGGGCGTCCCCACCGCGTGCGCGCGCCCACGTCTTGGCACTGATCCCCCAGCACGTGCTGCCAGCGCTCAGATGCCCTCGGCTGAATCTTTTAAGGTTATTTATGCTGGTTTTTAGCACAAGTCATAGAGGGATAAGTGATTTAACTGATGTTTGAATGAGGGAGTTCATATTATGCCGTTTCTGTAATGGGATGAGTAACAGTTTGGATCTGTTTCAGTGTTTAAGTTGATAAGCATCCTTAACAGGAAAAAAAAAAAATGATCTTGGAAATGCCAGTTCATTTGGCTTCCCAGAAGGATTTGCACGTGCGGAGCAGAGCACATCCTCTGAGTCATCGGAGGGCGGCTGCAGACTCCAGGGAGTCGTACGCCCGGACCCCTCCCGAGAGCTCGGTCTCCGCGCAGGAGGGCACGTGGCCGGCTGCTGGGAGTGTGCGCTTTGCGCCCAGAACCTTGCGGGCGTTTGGGGGCTTTGGTGGGAGTGCCGGGGTCATCTAAGGAGGCCAGCTGCCTTCTCCGCTGCGCCGTTTATAGCCTGCCCGTGATCTGGATTCTGGGCCTCAGCTCTGCGGCTTCAGCAGTTTACAGATAGAAGGGCGCCGGCGCGGGGCAGACGCAGGGGGAGCAGCAGAGGCCGTGCAAGTACCCGGAGACGGGCTCCATCCAACCCGGGGCGGCTGGGACGTGAGAGTGGGAGGCCCTCCCCTCCTCCCCTCCTCCCCTCCTCCTCTCCCTCCCTTTCTCCCCTTCCCTCCCTCCCCTCCTCCCCTCTTCCCCTCCTCCCCTCCTTCTTCCTCCTCTCCTCCCCTCCTCCCCTCTCCCCTCTCCCCTCCTCCCCTCCTCCTCTCCTTCTTCCTTCCCTCCTCCTCTCCTCCCCTCCTCCCCTCTCCCCTCTCCCCTCCTCCCCTCCTCCTCTCCTTCTTCCTTCCCTCCTCCCCTCTCCCCTCTCCCCTCCTCCCCTCCTCCCCTCCTCCCCTCCTTCCCCTCCTTCTCTCCTCCACCCCTCCCCCACCCCTCTTCCCCTCCCGCATCTCCCCCTCCCCCCCTCTTCTCCCTCCCTTTCTCCCCTTCCCTCCCTCCGCTCCCCCCTCTTCCTCCCCCCTCCTCCCTTCCCCCCTCATGCCCTCCCCCCCTCCGCCCCTCTCCCGGGAGAGCCGGGTTGGTTGCAGTGTGGGTGTGGACTCACAGTCCTGTAGCTGCAGGCGTCTGTCCAGTAGGGCCCAGGTGCTGGGTGCGGTGTGCACATTTCATATGTCAGATGTAACACCTTACACATGAGGTTCTGTGACTGTCCTCAGTTTCCAGAGAGAAAATGGACTTTTCTCAGCCAGCAGTGTCCAGTTGGGGAGTGGTGGGCTTGGTGGGACCCTGTGGAGTCTGCTTTCGGGTGCTCTCCCAGGCTTTACGACACAGGAGGACCACACCGGCACCGCGGCCCCCACAGACACTTCGTGTGGCTCTCATGGGCCCTCAGCTGAGATGCACCGCCCTGACTGGGGCCTGCCGTAAAATTACCGCCGGCACAAGGATCTCGAAATCACACGTTGGGCTGTGGAGATGACACTGTCTCCTAAACTCAGTTTGTTCAGCTCACTGAAGGGCAACCCATTCATCACTCACTGAGCTGTGTTATGGGTTTAATACCTGATGCATATTACTTCATCGGGTCCTCACGGTAACACGGCGGTCCTCTTCTGACATGTGAAGAATTGAGTCTTGGATAGCGTGGGTCATTCTCTCCAGACGTCACAGTGTTGCAAAATGTCACAGAGAAACCTTTGGGACACAGGAGGACCTGGTTCTAATCAAGGTGCTGCCATTTACCGCCTCCCCGATGGCGGGTGATTCATGACCTTGGAGATAACACCTCGACCACACAGAGGTGTCATCGGGACAGAGGCGATCCTTCATGTGAAAGTGCCTTTTCAACACGACGCGGCCATCCTCAGAAAAAAACGGCAGAATAAAAACGGCCGCTGTCACCCGGGCCTTCTGAGCATCATTCAAACACAAGAGGAATGAGAATGATGAATTAAAAATCCATCTTCAACAATCCGAGGAAACCCACACTCCTGCTGCGCCGCGTGTGAGGACGGGCCAGACAGCAGGCCTGGGGAGGCGCCCAGGTGTGTCCGCACCCCTCGGACGGGCAGCGGGCAGCGCAGAGCCTTGGAGCCCTGTCCTCCCAGGACGCGGGGTGGCGGCCGCGGGGAGAACGCTTCCTCCTTTGCGTTGAGCGCCGGGCGCAGAGAAGAACAGGCTAAGTCCCCGAAGCAGGGACAGCGGGTCATCCTGTGGACGGACCAGAAATCCTGCTCGTTGAGTGTGGCCTCCCCCCTGCCCCCCTTGCACACAGACTTCCTGTCGGTGGTCGTCCTGGAAGACCGCGTACTCCCATGGGACTAATGATCGAGATCAGGAAGTCCAGCCACACTGCTACCTGTGACAGCGCTTGAGTCCCTTTCATGCCCGGATAATATTTCAGGATATGGACACATCACTGTTACTGATCCGTTCTTACGTTGAGGTCTGATAGGTAGCTGGTCATGAGGGGAGGAAAATAGACTTACTTTTTTTTTTTTTTTACTGCAGAACATCTTTTGTATTTTGCACTTTAAAATATAGATACAGGCCCTGGCCGGTTGGCTCAGCGGTAGAGCGTCGGCCTGGCGTGCGGGGGACCCAGGTTCGATTCCCGGCCAGGGCACACAGGAGAAGCGCCCATTTGCTTCTCCACCCCTCCCCCTCTCCTTCCTCTCTGTCTCTCTCTTCCCCTCCTGCAGCCGAGGCTCCTTTGGAGCAAAGATGGCCCGGGCGCTGGGGATGGCTCCTTGGCCTCTGCCCCAGGCGCTAGAGTGGCTCTGGTCACAGCAGAGCGATGCCCCGGAGGGGCAGAGCATCGCCCCCTGGTGGGCAGAGCATCGCCCCTGGTGGGCAGAGCATCGCCCCTGGTGGGCGTGCTGGGTGGATCCCGGTCGGGCGCATGCGGGAGTCTGTCTGACTGTCTCTCCCCGTTTCCAGCTTCAGAAAAATACAAACTAGATTATGAGAATCTGTTCTGGGTCAGAAAAAGTAAACTGATCGTATTAACTATTTAAGCAAACTAAGTTATAAGAAATTTCCCGGTCCTCATTCAAGAGTTCTTTGTTTGTTTGTTTGTTTTTTTGTCTACTTCTGCCTTTGCGCTGGTCTGGGAGGCAGAAGTTTTATGGGAACAACTTGGACCTTAGAGTCAGAGAAACCCTAGATTTAGATCCCCAGCTGTGCAGAACCCTGAGGCAGGTGTCTAATGTCTCCAGCCTCTCCTTTCTCACCTGTGAAATGCGGTGATGACTTCCTCTGTAGATGGTGATTGCGAGGCCCAAGTGCGGGAACGGTCAGTCACAGCACAGTGTCTCACACGAGATCAGCAATGACTAAAATACGGTTTTCATCTCCAGGGTGAAAATGAAGAAGAGTGTTCACGTGCCGTGGCGCAGGAGACAGACTTGCTGTTCAGAGTTAACCTGAAGAAGAGATCTGAAGACAGCTGGAGATACGGGAGCAATCGGCGAGCTTTCGTGGTCAACGGTAGGAAAAGAGTTTCAGGTTCAGAGTGAACGAGGAAGGAGACGTTAAAAACTTCTCCGAGACGGAGGCGTGTATCAATCTAAATGAAAAAGCCTGCGATTAGAAAGCGCCTGAACTTCACCAATGGGGCCGCCATGTTTAAAGGTGCTCCGATGCCAACTTCTAGTCTCCAGTGGCATCTGGGGATTTTTTTTTTTTTTTCTTCTCGAATGTCTCATATGAAGACACGGAAAAGCGCAATTACGAGAGGGGGAGTCAGAAGGTCATTTAAATTTCCACACTTGACTTTTCTGCTGGTTTTTTTTTTGGTATTTGAATTATTTTCTTTTATCCATGTCACGTGATGTTGACTTTCCTGTTCACAGGTTTCCCGGCAACAAAAACAGAACACTTCAAAATGTATCAATTATGAGGAGACACATGACTCCTAAATAAAGTTAATCCTTATTCAGTGACACCTTGTGTTACTTAAAAGAGGGATCTGTCTTCTCTCTGTACCACAGACTCTGCGGGCCACTCTGAAGAATTCTGTTCAAGGAAGCTGGACAGTCCCCCCCCCCTTAGGGAACTTAGTGTTTAGAGCAGGGCCAGAGAGGGAGTTCATAGGTGGGTGTGGGTTTTTTTTTTTAAATTTTTTAAAAAATGTATTCATTTTAGAAAGGAGAGGGAGAGACAGAGAGAGAGAGAGAGAGAGAGACAGAGAGAGAGAAAGGGGGGAGGAGCTGGAAGCATCAACTCCCATATGTGCCTTGACCAGGCAAGCCCAGGGTTTCGAACCGGCAACCTCAGTATTTCCAGGTCGACGCTTTATCCACTGCGCCACCACAGGTCAGGCATCGGTGGGTGTTTTAATGAAAAGTGGACATTCGGAACTTGACCGTGTTGATTTCAGCCGTTGGTGTATGAGTGACGCGGCAGAGACGGAGAGAGAGACTCAGGTGAGTGTTTGTCGACACAGCCAGACAGGGTCCCCGGCTCCTTGTGCGTGGGCCATTCCTCTGCGCCGATACAGCGGCTCCTCCTCCCGTCATCAGACAAGAGGTCGGGGAAGGGAGCAGTCGGATGGAGCTTGAAGAAGCAGGGGAAGTCTGTGGTTGGATTTTTCATGGAGCCGCTGCTCATTGTCTCAGACTTGAGGGCTGAAAGTGAACTTGTCCGTCAGGACCCCACAGCACAGAGGCCACCAGCGGCCCGTCCCATGTGGGTGGCTTCGGCTTTGTCATTTGAGAAGGTAGTTGGGAAACACCAGGAGACTGAGATTTCACGAGTAACCCAAGCTGTGTTTGGGATAAGAAACACTTTGTATTTCTTATCTTTTGTTTCATCGTTAAACCTGCCATCTCTTCTGACATAAAACGGGGCAAGTTCTTTGCTTTTTTTTTTTTTTTTTTTAAGAACCTACCTGCTGCCCTGGCCAGTTGACTCAGTGGTAGAGCATCGGCCTGGCGTGCGGGGGACCCAGGTTCGATTCCCGGCCAGGGCACATAGGAGAAGCGCCCATTTGCTTCTCCACTTCCCCCTCCTTCCTCTCTGTCTCTCTCTTCCCCTCCCGCAGCCGAGGCTCCATTGGAGCAAAGATGGCCCGGGCGCTGGGGATGGCTCATTGGCCTCTGCCCCAGGCGCTAGAGTGGCTCTGGTCGCGGCAAAGCGCCACCCCGGAGGGGCAGAGAATCGCCCCCTGGTGGGCAGAGCGACGCCCCTGGTGGGCGTGCCGGGTGGATCCCGGTCGGGCGCATGTGGGAGTCTGTCTGTCTCTCCCGTTTCCAGCTTCAGAAAAATACAAAAAAAAAAAAAAAAAGGGACCTACTTGCTGAAGCATTTTAGGCATTCCGAGCGGTGAATTCCAAATTATCTGATGTGTTTGTGTGAAGAGGTTTACACTAATTGTTTAGAGAAGAACGGGATATAACACAATAATGCATTTTACTTTTCAGAAAAATAAAAGTTTTGTTTTCTCATGAAGGGACGAGTTAATCAACATTCCTTTAACTTATATCGGCTTACTGACCAAATAAAATAACCTTGCTCCTGGATCTGCTGTAGGATTATCAACCATACCAATTTGTATTCAACTAAATTGAGTAATAAATTTTGACCAATATTTTGATAATAGCTACTGTGCTCGGTACTGTGTCTGATTAATTATAATGTTTACTATCCTTAGGAACCCTTAGCCCTCTCCCTGATATTAAATTGAGTTAATTAATAGATAGTATAGGAGCTTACATTATTTCCACACATGAATGGATACCGGAACATCGATTACTTAACACATTTTAAATTTATATACTTTTGCTTCCTAATTATATTTTATAGAGTAGCTATATCTGTGGGTAAAGTTAATGATACTTTTCTTCTTTAAGTAGTTATTACAGGAACGTGTGTGGCCGCAAAAGTTGTGCTATATAAAAAAAAAATGAACTTTGCGACATAGGATCAGACCGTTTTAGGCGACAGACCATTCTCAATGATTTTCTTCCTGATTTTACTCGTGACAAAGAGAATACGAGTGTGCTCATTCATTTTTATTCTTATGGAGAACCGAGAGTGTCAGCAGGATGACAGAAGACTGTACTTTTTCTTTTCCAAGATAATGTATATGGGCTTTTGTTTTCTTTCTTTTTTTTTTATTTTTTTTATTTTTCCGAAGCTGGAAATGGGGAGGCAGTCAGACAGACTCCCGCATGCGCCCGACCGGGATCCACCCGGCACGCCCACCAGGGGGCGATGCTCTGCCCATCTGGGGCATCGCTCTGTTGCAACCAGAGCCATTCTAGCGCCTGAGGCAGAGGCCACAGAGCCATCCCCAGTGCCCGGGCCATCTTTGCTCCAATGGAGCCTTGGCTGCGGGAGGGGAAGAGAGGAAGGAGAGGGGGAGGGGTGGAGAAGCAGATGGGCACTTCTTCTGTGTGCCCTGGCCGGGAATCGAACCCGGGACTCCTGCACGCCAGGCCGACGCTCTACCACTGAGCCAACCGGCCAGGGCTGGCTTTTGTTTTCCATTGATGAAAAGGAGAATATGTTTCTCTAAAACAGGTGTAGTTTGTTTGAGAACATGACACCGAACAGTAGAGAAAGTCACGTGAGGAAGGTTAGCACAGTGGAAGGTTTGAGGAAAGTGAAGTTTATTTGTATAGCTTGATACAAATCTGAAAAGTAAACTATAAAGTGTGTTAGAAATATTTGCAAAATTTAATTATTTATTTTAATAGTGCACATGATAGGAAGATCCTTGGAGATTTGTCAGCGCTGCGTGCGGCTCTCCCAGTGTGTTCTCGTCACAATATAAATAGTAAACAAACCCGGTGGAGAAGTTCTATATTGTGTGTGACCTGTACTTAGTCAATCATGTTAGTTTTCTCTTAGGATTTTATTGGTTAATGTGATGACTTGGCAAGAGCTATCAATTGTTGTTGTCAAGCAAGTTTCTGCTTCCCTTTGATGCTTGCCCAATGCTCAGCTGTGTGCTGTGTACAAGCTAAAATTCAAATAAAAGAGAGCTTGAGGCCTATGGAAGCTTGATGCTTCAAAGAACAGACCATAGGGTTCAAGGAGCCCTTTGCAACTTAATTTGCTTAGGATATTTTCAGAGTTCCATCCCCGATTTCCGGGGAGCGGCGGACGTGTGTATATACTTCACAGAAGCATGTGTACTTCCAGCCACAAAATACAGTCCCAGCGACAGAATATATATAAATTCACTTGCGAGCGAAGATACTGATGAGGGGAATTGAACGGTGATTATTTGCTTTCAGAGTTACAGTTCATTTCGCAGAGCTTTATTGAAGTGTGACTTACCTACCTGAACTTGGACAACTACTGACCTACTTTCTGTTTAAGCTTTGCCTTTTTTTCTTCTGGACATCACAGGCGAAGGCAGCCGTCCAGTGTGCGGTCTCGTGTTTGGCTTCCCCCTCGGCGTAATGTCTTCGGGAGTCACCCGTGTGGGCTCTGTCGCGGTAGCAGCGGCCTTTCTATCGCTGAATACTAATCAGTGTGTGAATTTGCCACATTCTGTTTGTGTGTCACCGGGTGATGTGTGTCTGGATTGATTCCATATTGACTGGCATGAATATTCACACCTAAGACTTTGTGTCGATATGTATTTTAACTTTTCTCGGGGAAAAAACAACAACAACAACAAAAAACCCGGCAGTGGAATGACTGAATCAAGTTGTATGTTTAGTTTTTTTTGTTTTTTTGTTTTTTTTAGGAAGCTACCGAGCTAAAGGAGAAGTAACATCTCACATTCCTGCCTTTGGCGTAGGGAGGGTCAGGGCCATCCATCTCGCTCACCTGCCCGCCCGGTGTGTGGGTGTCGTCGTCTCACTGGGTCCTCATTCACGTTTCCCGGATGACTGATGAGCCTGAGCGTGCAAAGGCAACGTGACTCAATTAGAAAGAGCAGTCACCGCCAGCGGAGAATGAAGTTGGAGGAATCGCATTACCTAATTTCTCGTGGCCACAGCAATTAAGTCAGGGTCGCATCGGCAGAGAGCTAGACACATAGATCAGTGAAACAGAGCGAACGTCTGAGAGCAGACACCGGTGAGCGTGGCCTGCCGATTCTGAAGAGGGAGCGGGAGCAGCTCGTGGTGTTAGAGCCGTCGGGCACCAGAAGGCTGAATAAATGAGTCAACAAACCAACAAAGAACCATCGGCCCAAGTTTCACACTTTATTAAGACTGGACTGGGAAATGGATCGAGACGTCCAAATGGAACGTAAATCACTATGTGACCTTTATCAGACAACGTAGGAGGAAATAGCTTCTGACTTAAGATCGGGGTTAAGAGTTTTTAACCCTGTTATCCCAATAACAATAAAAAAGAAAATAATATATAAGCTTGAGAACTTCTGCTCTGTGAGACAGCCTTTTAAGAAAATGGCAAGAAAGGCAGCAGACTGGAAGAAATTGTCTGAGAATCCCCTGATTAGGCAAGAATGTGTTGAAATAACTATAGGCTCACAGGAAGCAGCACACACGGAACTGAAAAGGATTGTGACTTCATCTCTGGGGGGTGAGACTTTACGGAACTGTATGGCACGTGACCCAGACCGGGGAATTGCCGTAAGACAATGAACTGGACTTCGATCTACTCGGATTGTATCTTTCTCTGCGTGTGCCCGTTTTCTCTCCTAGGTGTGGTGTCGTTCTGTGGACCATACGAGGCACACTTTAAACTCAACAGGAAGGAAACGATCCAATTAGAAAATTGCCAAAAAAAACGGGAAATGACATTTTAACCCAAGAAGATGGTGAACAGCGCGTGAGCACACGAAAAGATGTTCAGCGGGATAGCCGTTCGGGAAATGGACACGAAATCGTGATCGGTGAACAGCGCATACATAATAAAATAACAAAATGGAAACAATCAAAAAAACTAAGAATACCGAACGCCGAGGAGGACCCGAGAAACTGGACGTCTCTGACGCTGTCGACGGGGACCGCAAGGGGCAGGTGCCCTCTGGACCCGAGAAACTGGACATCTCTGAGGCTGTGGACGGGGACCGCAAGGGGCACGTGCCCTCTGGACCCGAGAAACTGGACGTCTCTGAGGCTGTGGACGGGGACCGCAAGGGGCAGGTGCCCTCTGGACCCGAGAAACTGGACGTCTCTGACGCTGTCAACGGGGACCGCAAGGGGCACGTGCCCTCTGGACCCGAGAAACTGGACGTCTCTGAGGCTGTCGACGGGGACCGCAAGGGGCAGGTGCCCTCTGGAGAGCAGTGTGAGGTTCCTCGTAAAGTGAAAGTCAACTCGCCTGACCAGGCGGTGGCGCAGAGGATAGAGCGCTGGACTGGGATGCAGAAGGACCCAGGTTCGAGACCCCAAGGTCACCAGCTTGAGCGCGGGCTCATCTAGTTTGAGCAAAAGCTCACCAGCTTGGACCCAAGGTCGCTGGCTCGAGCGAGGGGTTACTCGGTCTGCTGAAGGCCCGCGGTCAAGGCACATATGAGAAAGCAATCAATGAACAACTAAGATGTCGCAACAAAAGTAAACTTACCATGTAACACAGCAGTCGTGTTCCTGGGCATTTGTTGTCGAGAAAACAAAATGTAAGTTCACTTAATAACCTTCGTGAGAATGTCTTCCAGCGGCGAATGGATACAGACACGGGGGTACCACCCCCCCAGTGATAGGGAAACACTCTCGACACCGCCCACAACGTTCCCGGGTCTCAGAGGCGTTGTGCGTGAGCAAAGCCGGTATCAGAACGGCAGTGACTGTATGATTGAATGCGCGTCACATCCTTGCACTGGGAGACGTGCAGGGCTGGAGAAGAGCCCCGTGGTCTTCCAGGGATCGGAGGGGAGAGCGGAGGCGTGGGGACGAACGGGAAGGGCGGAGAGTTCCTCATGGTGCCTGTGGTGCTGGTCACACGAACCTGGGAGTGCCGTGTGCACACAACTGCGCCGCCCCGGGAAGGACAGTGAGCGTGTGCAGAACGGATACAATCTGGGCACGACGGGAAGCCCAGGTCGCTGTCGTATGTCTCCTTCCTGGTTTGGCTCTGGTACTATCGTGATGTGAAATCCAGCACGAAGGAGAGTTCACTACAAGTTTCAGTTCTGTGTTTGCTTCTCCTGTGAGCCTACAATTATTTCAAAAAAAAAAAAATAATAATAAAAGAAAAAATTTTTTTTCTGTTTTTGTAAAATTATTTTTATTTATTCATTTTAGAGAAGAGACAGGGGGGAGAGAGAGAGAGAGAGAGAGAAGGGGGAGGAGCAGGAAGCATCAACTCCCATATGTGCCTTGACCAGGCAAGCCCAGGGTTTCGAACCGGCAACCTCAGCATTCCAGGTCGACGCTTGATCTACTGCGCCACCACAGGTCAGGCAAAAGAAAAACTGTTTTTATATAAAAATATTAGCGGTGTTTTTTCTAGTGAGGTAACTTTGTGTAGACAGGCTGGTGGTCTGTAGTTCTCGGTATTTCTGTACGGAGTGAATTTTTTACAGTCAGAATGGTCCGGTCAAATAAAATACAGTCCCATTGCCAAATATGAATAAATAAGTACATTGCAATTCTGATACACGAGCCAGTGTCTTTTGAGATTAATGTCTGGGAATTTATCTTCTGAATTCAAATTCTGTATTATGATGTTCTGAGTTTGGCGGCTACTTCCTACGCTCATTTCAGAGACCCGTATAATTTCTTTCTGAAATCTTTCTTTGAGTGACATGACCTTCTAGAATGTGCCGAAACGCAGGCACGGGGAAAACGGTCTCCAGTGAGGAGAAGTGTGGAAAGAGTCGCTCTCTCTGAAGCCTGGGGTCCCACCCACCGGTCCCTCGGTTGGTCCCGCCCACCCGTCACTCGGTTGGTCCCACCCACCCGTCCCTGGGTTGGTCCCACCCACCGGTCACTAGGTTGGTCCCACCCACCCGTCGCTCGGTTGGTCCCACCCACCCGTCCCTCGGTTGGTCCCGCCCACCCGTCGCTCGGTTGGTCCCGCCCACCCGTCCCTCGGTTGGTCCCGCCCACCCGTCGCTCGGTTGGTCCCGCCCACCCGTCGCTCGGTTGGTCCCACCCACCCGTCGCTCGGTTGGTCCCACCCACCGGTCCCTCGGTTGGTCCCACCCACCGGTCCCTCGGTTGGTCCCACCCACCTGTCCCTCGGTTGGTCCCACCCACCCGTCGCTCGGTTGGTCCCACCCACCCGTCGCTCGGTTGGTCCCACCCACCGGTCACTAGGTTGGTCCCACCCACCCGTCGCTCGGTTGGTCCCACCCACCCGTCGCTCGGTTGGTCCCGCCCACCCGTCGCTAGGTTGGTCCCGCCCACCCGTCGCTAGGTTGGTCCCGCCCACCGGTCACTAGGTTGGTCCCACCCACAGGTCCCTCGGTTGGTCCCACCCACCGGTCACTAGGTTGGTCCCACCCACCCGTCGCTCGGTTGGTCCCACCCACCGGTCCCTCGGTTGGTCCCGCCCACCCGTCACTCGGTTGACGTTTAGTCTCCTCGTCCATTATCTGACGGCCCCCCTTCCAGAGTGAACCCTTCTCAGAAATGGAACTTTTCCAGATTTTCCTGAGTAACAAATTGGAAGAGGAAGTGGAGTCCTTCGGCCCGTCTGGGGGTGGGGGAGAGGGGGTGTGTGTGATGACTGGTTTGGAGTCAGAGATTTCTGCGGCTGTCTCAAGCCTGCTGCAGACAGAGTTCGTCTCAGTTTGAGCACAATCCCACTCCTGCCCATCCACACCCAAGCACGAAAGAGTTTTGAACCAATTGCAAATGAAATGTAAGTGACACCCCTGTTTCCTCAGGTGTCCTCTACCTCTGCGGTGCGGTGGGGGAGGTGTGCAGGGCTGGGAGACCCCCCCTGAGAGGCCCTCGGGGTTTGCAGTGGTCGTTACAGATCATGAAGGTACAGAACCGACCTGGGCTGTTCCCAGAGGAGCATCTGTGTTGTCCTAGCCCAAGGCTATTAATGTCCTGCCTCCTCCACCCTGTTCCTTCATTCTCCTGCCTTTGCTGGTTTGGCGCGGAAGTGGGAGGCTGGGCTGTTTTTCGTGGAGTTCACGGACACAGAGATCTCACGGACACAGACATCTCACGGACACAGAGATCTCACAGACACAGACATCTCACGGACACAGAGATCTCACGGACACAGACATCTCACAGACACAGAGATCTCACAGACACAGACATCTCACGGACACAGAGATCTCACGGACACAGACATCTCACAGACACAGAGATCTCACAGACACAGACATCTCACAGACACAGAGATCTCACAGACACAGACATCTCACGGACACAGAGATCTCACGGACACAGACATCTCACGGACACAGAGATCTCACAGACACAGAGATCTCACGGACACAGAGATCTCATGGACAGAGATCTCACAGACACAGAGATCTCACGGACACAGAGATCTCACGGACACAGATCTCATGGACACAGAGATCTCACGGACACAGAGATCTCATGGACACAGAGATCTCACAGACAGAGATCTCACGGACACAGAGATCTCATGGACAGAGATCTCACAGACAGAGATCTCACGGACACAGAGAACGGGGGATGCAGAAGGGGAGGCGGTGGAGAAGGGGCAGGCGCTCTGCTGAGGAAGTGGCTGAGGTTGCTTGGCTGAAAACCACGCCCGTCATGTCGGAAGAGGCACCATCGATGCTGAGCTGAATGGGTAAAAATGGAATCTGCACCTAGACACATTGTAGGGAACCAGTGAATAGCCATTCTGGGCAATGAAAATCTTGAAAAACACCCACAATCTTAACAAGAACCAACGAGACACCAAAACCAGCCCTCCCCCCCCCCCTAAAAGTGGGTCTTCTCGTCACAACCAAGGAGGAGATTAGAATAACAGAAAGGGGAAAAGCGCCCCTAACTATCCACCTTGGAGAACCCTCTTTGGCTCTGAGTCGCACCTCACCCATCCTGTCAGCAGCCCAGCCGCTGAGTCGGAGGGAGTTCAGCTAGAACAGACGCCAGACCGTGTCCCTCCGCCTGTTCCGTCCGGTGGGCTGGTCGACATGAACTCAGGGTGTCGTCTGGAGTTAAACCCTACAATCTCAGAGGCATCAGAACATCATTATAGTAAGCTACTCTGTCAGCCTTCTCACTTTATTATTCTCCTGTCAAAATAATTTGTGTTTCTTCTGCTGCGAGTGATCATTGGAAGTGTCTTTCTTCTGAACGTTGGAGACGTAACTATCAGTCTTAAGTCACCAGAGGATACTTTTGAAATGTAACAGTGTCAAATTATAAACCACGGAGTAGGAATTTCATGAAACAGAAAACAACGTGGCTTCCTCTCCTTTCCCTGACGTCTTCCCTCGGCTGTTGTTCTCGGAAGAGCAACAGCGAGTCCCTTGGGGTGAAACGGCCACTGGCCCCTCCTTTCCCTTCCCGTCTTTCCCCGTGGAAGTCTCCGCTGTCCTTCCTTCTCACAATTATTGTCATTTCCTTCTGTGAGAATGGCTCCCCCAGACCTTCAGCTGTACCCAGTACTCACAGTCTCCAGCTGAGGGAAGGTCACTCCTGCAAATGACTGTCATTCTCCACCATCGGCTCGTGTCCACCGTGGAGTGACCAACGAGCGCCTTCTTCTCCAGACTCATTCTCCGCCGTCCTCCACAGCCCCCCCACCCCAAATAACCTTGACTCTAACCTGGGACATGGTGGAACCACCAGGGGTCCGTTTACCATGTAATTCTTTCTGAGATCTAGATGGAGTCATTGTTAGGACACTGGAGGTAGCCCGAGAGTTACAGTGGGTTTTATTTCTTTTTATGTGTGTGTGTTGGGTTTTTGTTTGTTTGTTTGTTTTGTTTCCATTTAGTGAGGACCAGGAGCTGAAGATCTGGATCTCTTGGGAGACGGTGTCACCTGTGGAGAGCCGACAGTCCAGGATAAATGGACCAAAGAGGGACAGTGAATGAAAGTTTAGTATTTTTAATAACATATTATGTCATATTCATAAGGTGACATTATAAGGGACATTCGATGGAGCCTCCCCATCATAGTCATTTGAAATGGATATCATCCCAGTTTTGTGTTTGTGTTTGTGTTAACAGGTCCAGGGGACTTGGTGTCGGTGGGTCTGTCTTGCTCTGCAGTGGAGAGAAAAGCAATCTCTAACATGTAGATCCAGCACTTGCCAAATTCTGTGACAGATGGGCTTTGTAGATTATCTCTGGAAATTATCCTTATTCAGAAAACAAGAAATGAACATTTAGAAAACATGCCAAACAAATATAGCAACAGAAACATCGGCGAAACAGGATGTGATGAAGCTAGAGCCCACACCAGGGCTGTGCCCGTCTGTGTAGCAAAATAGCTGTTTCCCGAGAGAAATCTAATGTCCAGGCCCTGGCGTGTCCCGCCTGGGCATGGGGCCCTTCCTGCCTCAGTGGGCTTCGGTCAGACTCACACGTGGTTTCGGGATGTGGTTTTGGGAGGCGCTGTGCCAGTTCTGGCTTCCGGATGAACCGGAGATGAAAATGCACCCCTGGGAGGGGCCGGAGACAGAAGGGCCACCCTGGGGCCGCGTGTGTCTGAGCCCCAGATGGAAGGGCCACCCTGGGGCCGCGTGTGTCTGAGCCCCAGATGGAAGGGCCACCCTGGGGCCATGTGTGTCTGAGCCCCCGAGACCCTGGACCCTGAGGTGTCGAGCAGGGCTCTGTGCCCACTCCTGCTCCTTCTCTCAGAGGAGGCCACGCTGTCCTTGGGAGGGTGGACCGGAGGCTCAGAGGCCACTGCAGGCACGTCCCCCCTCGGTGAGCCCCCGGCTCATTTCCTCCGGCTACACTACAGCCGTGATGGTCAGTCCAGCACTTCCCTGAATTCTGGGAGCTATTCCAGCAATGACCAGATTTGAATGTGTTTGTGGGACAGCCCCCTAAATACGTGGCCAGCTGGTCTGAAGTGAGAGCGGCCCCTGGGTCCCCAGACCTGCAGCTGGCCGCTCCAGGAGGGCAGCCTCGTGGGGCCTGTCCCTTCAGACTGCACAGCTGGTCTGAGTCTTTCCCGTGTCCCACAGTGCGTGTCATCATGCGCATGGCTGCTGGGGCTCCTGCAGCCGTCTGTGCTCTCGTGAGTGCAGGGGCACTTCTGCAGGAGTCCCGAGGCTGAGGGTCACCTCACCTGTGACTAGGGGCTGAGCCGGGGCCCAGTCTCTGCACGGCTCTCTGTCCTTCTCGTCCCCCTGCCCTCGGAAAAGGAGTGGGGAAAACTAATGCACACACGAAGTGAAGTACTCTTTTTTTAATATATATTTTTCTGAAGTGAGAAGTGGGGAGGCAGAGACACAGACTCCCGCAGGCGCCCGACCGGGATCCACCCGCCACGCCCACCAGGGGGCGATGCTCTGCACATCTGGGGTGTCGCTCTGTTGCAACTGGAGCCATTCTAGTGCCTGAGGCAGAGGCCATGGAGCCATCCTCAGTGCCCAGGCCAACTTTGCTCCCATGGAGACTTGGCTGCGGGAGGGGAAGAGAGAGACAGAGAGGAAGGAGAGGGGGAGGGGTGGAGAAGCAGATGGGCGCCTCTCCTGTGTGCCCTGACTGGGAATCGAACCTGGGACTCTCACAGGCCAAGCCAATGCTCTACTGCTGAGCTAACTGATCAGAGCCAGGGAAGTGAAATACTCTTGATCAATCAACCTGAAAATAAGTTAATTCATTCTACTCGCCAGAGATGACCAGTTACCGTCCAGAGCTATGTCCTCTTCCTTCCTGGATTGGCAAGATGGCAGTTGATTTTATTAATGAAAAATTTTTAAAATGTCTGTGCTCGTTTACATTGTGTGGGGGTTAGAATTTAAGTACATGCTTTGAAGATGGAAAATTAACAGTGTATTTCAAAGACTAAAACAAATTTCAAATAATTTTACCCCATGATTTTTTTAAGAGGGCTTCTCTCCTAAAGGAACCGTAAAACTGGTAACTCAGATTTATTCACAAGAGGAGGGTTATTATTTATGACACATACTGAATAAGTAGCTACATTGCATAAATAGTTAAATAAACACTATGAACCATTGTTGCAATAATCAAATCCAGTAACAATGTTTAAAAAAAAGAAGTGAATGATTGAAAAAAGAAATAACAAGCTACACGTGTGAGTTGTAAACATACCAAAGTATATGTGCAGTGTTTCCACACGGCAGGCAGAAACTCCTGTGTAGCTAAAAGATTGGAGGGAAACACATCAAAATCTCATCTGTGATTTAGCCTTTATGATTATGGGTATGTTTTATGTTTTCTTTTGTAATGATAAGTTTTATTATCAAAAAAACCTGATCAAGAATAATACAGCCTGACCAGGCGGTGGCGCAGTGGATAGAGCGTTGGACTGGGATGCAGAGGACCCAGGTTCGAGACCCCGAGGTCGCCAGCTTGAGCATGGGCTCATCTGGTTTGAGCAAAGCTCACCAGCTTGGACCCAAGGTCACTGGCTCGAGCAAGGGGTTACTCGGTCTGCTGAAGGCCCGCGGTCAAGGCATGTATGAGAAAGCAATCAATGAACAGCTAAGGTGTTGCAACGAAAAACTAATGATTGATGCTTCTCATCTCTCTCCATTCCTGTCTGTCTGTCCCTATCTATCCCTCTCTCTGACTCTGTAAAAAAAAAAAGAAAAGAAAAAGAAAAAAAAGAATAATACATATAAAGTGTCCATTAACACAATTCTAGTAATAAGGAACCACCCACCCAAAGTGGTTTAATGTGGTTTAGGGTGTATGATGAGGAGCCCATCTTGGTGACATTGGAGAGGTCGGAAGGCAGTCCGTCACGAGCGGGAAGCTGCCTGCGTGAGCGTGGGAAGTGCAGACGGACGACCCGCAGGGCTTCCCGCCGTGGCCAAGATCCGCCCCTCACGGAGCATCGCCGGGAAGACCCGCGGAGCACAAAGGCTCAGGTTGAAATGCCTCTGGTGTAATGACAGGACATTTTCAAAATTTTAGATACATTTAATGCCACTGATTTGGACTTTCTTCTCTTTTTATTTATTTATTTATTTATTTATTTATTTATTTGCTGGAAACTGTGCTAAAGACTCTGTACAAAGCAGCCGCAATTTCCAGAAACAAGAGCAGCCTTATTGCTTTTCTCTGTGATTTAAATCCCGGTTAGCGGGTGACCATTTTTATTCATGAACAATTGTCCCTTGCCAAAGTATTGCATTCTGATTCCGATGAACCGCCGACTGTCGCTGTAAAAGTGTTAAAACCAAGGACATAAGCCTGTGCCTTTTGAAACCTGACGCAGAAGGAGGTGGGATTAATTTATTTCTCCTTATGGTGACACGCCGTGGTTGTCATGGGGATGCCTCTGCTTATGGAAATGGGAAAACCATCGTCAGTCGGGTTTTTTCTGAGACAAAGTTAACCGACCTGGTCGGACTCCTCTGTCACTGAGGTCAGCCTCTGCACTGACAGGCTCTGCGTCGGCAAGGAGGTGAGTGCGCGGCGCTGGTGTCTGTCTAGGCACAGAGAGAGGGAGAGACAGCTCCGGACCCGGCGGCCACTCTGCGCCCACACGGACTCAGGTCAGAACAGGACCCCCCGGCAGGCAGGTCTGCGCGCACAGGAATGTCCACGTCGTCCAAACGTGGGAGTGGCCGGCCGGGCGCGTGTCCCCAGGCACCGACCCCAGCGTCAGCCGGGCTGCAGTCTGTGTGCCCACGGCCGGGGCTGCTATGACAGCCACACTCGTCCACGTCCCACTCCGCGTGGGTCTGCGTGTCCACGTGTTGTGTCACACGGGTGTCCTGCATGTGGAGTGCTCATTGTCTCTCACAGGAGGCTTCTGGAGGGACAGTGGCCCCAGGTCTGCTGAGGGGCCCCCAGCCGGTCCCCAGGGGCTGAGGCGCTCACAGGGTCTCCTCAGCCTGGTGTCCCTTGGACAGACTGTCTGGGGCCCACCGCTCCCTCTGTGCCCTGAGACCAGCCTCACTCAGCTCCTCCGTCTGGAATGGGGGCTTCCTCCAGCTCTGGTCCCGGATGATCGCCTGTGGCCGTGCTGTAGGGACGCAGAGTCACACGTGCCCACTCTTTGCAGGCCCCTGGGGTGCCCTGGGCGTCTCCCGGGCTGGCACCCACCTGCCTGTTTCACCAAGGACGCTGGCTCTGCCCCTTTGCCCCACAGCACGGTCTCAGCCGGGGCAGTTTCTGCCTGCGGGGCCAGCTTAGGGGGCTGGGCGTGAACCCCGGGTGTGCCCCCAAGAGACCCCAAGCAGAAACGGTGGGACTCGGGGGCAGGGCACCCCTCTGTCTGCAGGAGACAAGTTTCCTCTCAGGAAAACTCACTCATGGGAAGGATGAATCAAAAATAAGGAATTTGGCCCTGGCTGGTTGGCTCAGCGGTAGAGTGTCGGCCTGGTGTGCGGGAGTCCCGGGTTCGATTCCCGGCCAGGGCACACAGGAGAAGTGCCCATCTGCTTCTCCACCCCTCCCCCTCTCCTTCCTCTCTGTCTCTCTCTTCCCCTCCCGCAGCCAAGGCTCCATTGGAGCAAAGTTGGCCCGGGTGCTGAGGATGGCTCCTTGGCCTCTGCCCCAGGCGCTAGAATGGCTCTGGTTGCAACAGAGTGACACCCCAGATGGGCAGAGCATCGCCCCCTGGTGGGCGTGCTGGGTGGATCCCGGTCGGGTGCATGCGGGAGTCTGTCTGACTGCCTCCCTGTTTCCAACTACGGAAAAATAAAAAAAAAATAAAAAAAATTAGGAATTTGCTTTCTGTGCACCCTTTTTGACCAAGAGTCCAAATATCAACAAAAGAGATAGTTATGGAACTGTATTTCATTTTTCTGGATGCTTAGTACTTCATGTATAAAATAGTGTTCATTACTATAGCTATGTGCTTTAAAAAAATACACCTTTATTTCCAAGATAAAATATAGATATGTTTGGGGCAAAGTCTTTGAAAATTCAAACGCTTTCAAAATTAGTTTACTATACAAAGCAAGAAAAATGTTCACACAATGAGTTTGTTTATATAAGACCACAGCTAATTATTTTCCTGATTCAGACTTCTTAAAATCCCTACGTTAGTTTTACAAGTTGATTAACTTATTTTTCTTGATTAGTTTAGAAAATTTAAATATATGTACAAAATTGCGTTCAGGTACATGAAATGGCAATGTATTTTTAGAGTTAAATTTTATAATATTCTAAGAATGGGCCTGACTGGGCAGTGGCGCAGTGGATAGAATGTCAGACTGGGATGCAGAGGACCCAGGTTCAAGACCCCGAGGTCGCCAGCTTGAACAAGGGCTCATCTGGTTTGAGCAAAGCTCACCAGCTTGGACCCAAGGTCGCTGGCTCGAGCAGGGGGTTACTCGGTCTGCTGAAGGCCCACGGTCAAGGCACATATGAGAAAGCAATCAATGAACAACTAAGGTGTCGCAACGAAAAACTAACGATTGATGCTTCTCATCTCTCTTTGTTCCTGTCTGTCTGTCCCTATCTATCCCTCTCTCCGACTCTCTCTCTCTGTCTCTGTAAAAAAATAAAATAAATTAAAAAAAATATATATATATGGAAAGAATGAAAAAAAATCAAGATTTAATGTAGTTGCTAAATTTTAATTTCCAGATACTTTCATGTTTTAGACCTTGGACAAATGATTCAGTAAATTAAATAGTCTGTAAACAACCAGAAGTTTTCTAAATAAGAAGCGGGTACAAAATAGTCACTTCTAAATATAATTTTAAGTGATGCTTACTTCTTACAATGGTAGTAGGTTAAGCAAATCCCTTCCCACGAGCCCTGGTGGTGGCCACACTCAGCTCCCGGAGGTCACTCTTAGGTCCTTGTTACCTGGAGCCGCCCTGCGGCCCCCACGCTGTCTCAAGCTCCTTCCTCCTCTGGCTGCTCTGGACTGAGTGTGTCTGTCCCTCCACCAAATGCACCAGTGGCATTGGCTGGTGAACCCTACACCCCCCACGGCGGTGGCATTGGCTGGTGAAGCCTACCCCCCCCACGGCGGTGGCATTGGCTGGTGAAGCCTACCCGCCCCCCCCCACGGCGGTGGCATTGGCTGGTGAAGCCTACCCGCCCCCCCCCACGGCGGTGGCATTGGCTGGTGAAGCCTACCCCCCCCACGGCGGTGGCATTGGCTGGTGAAGCCTACCCCCCCCCACGGCAGTGGCATTGGCTGGTGAAGCCTACCCCCCCACGGTGGTGGCATTGGCTGGTGAAGTCTACCCCCCCCCACGGCGGTGGCATTGGCTGGTGAAGCCTACCCCCCCCCACGGCGGTGGCATTGGCTGGTGAAGCCTACCCCCCCACGGTGGTGGCATTGGCTGGTGAAGCCTACCCCCCCACGGTGGTGGCATTGGCTGGTGAAGCCTACCCCCCCCCACGGCGGTGGCATTGGCTGGTGAAGCCTACCCCCCCCACGGCGGTGGCATTGGCTGGTGAAGCCCCCCCCCACGGCGGTGGCATTGGCTGGTGAAGCCTTGGGGGGTGTTCAGGTCATGAGGGTGGGACCCTGAGAAGTGGGGTTAGTGTCTTTATACACACGACTCCCCACAGCTCCCTTCCCCCTTCCTCCGCGTGCAGACGCAGAGTGGACGCTCGGTCTGGCCGCCTCCCCGCTGTTCAGCCGGCGTTGTTCCCACGGCCTTCGGAGTCCCGGCTCCTGCTCAGTCTCGCACAGAGACAGGCCCGTCACAGGAGAGAGCTGCTTGCAGCCCGAGTGTCACTGAAACAGCCCCCCCACTGCTCCTTCCCGAGACACGAGAACCCCGACTGCTGAGAAGGACGTGGGCAGGGCTGTCGCGGGAGCTCCCGGGTGTCCAGGACCTCGATGCCCTCTGTCCCCTCCTGCTCAGCCGAGCACCTGTCACAGAGGAGCGGACGATGAGCAGATGTGCAGCCTCCTGGGGAAGACGTCTGTTCTCGCCGTCTCCCTCTGAGGAGCAGGAGATAAAGAAGGTTCTGTTCTTCTCCGTGCAGCGTCCTCCCTCTCTCCTCGACACCGGCCTCCATCCCAGTCACTCATCTGGGTCACAGAGCTAACCGTGGGGACACCTGGGCGCGGAGCCCGTGGTCACACATACGTACGGCGTTGCTGTATATCCCCCCACTCCCGCGGCACCCTCCTCTCTTCACTGGTCTCGTTAGGAATAGGGCTCTTGGACGTGTGGCAATTTCTCAGGAGTCGTTCTGAGGTGGCTGCGAAAACGAAGAGTGATGTCACTGTAGGCACAGGGAGAGGAGAAGGGCACCCGGTGTCCACGTAGCTGAGGGGGTGCTCAAGGGGCCTGGCCCTTCCGGATAACCCCCTCCCCACAGCGGGGATGGAGGGAGGCAGGCGGAGGGAGGGGCACGCGGACGGACATCTCCACAGGACCAGGGGGCCGTGCCAGCACGTGGCAGGGCGTTCTGTGTGGGCGAACGGGAAGCCAGGTTCCTTAACGCACTGGTCCCCAACCCCAGGCCACGGACCGGTACCGGTGTGTGGGCCATTTGGTACCAGTCTGCAGAGAAAGAATAAATAACTTACATTATTTCCGTTTTATTTATATTTAAGTCTGAACGATGTTTTATTTTTTTTAAATGACCAGATTCCCTCTGTTACATCCGTCTAAGACTCACTCTTGACGCTTGTCTCGGTCACGTGGTACATTTTTATCCGTCCCACCCTAAAGGCCGGTTCGTGAAAATATTTTCTGACATTAAATAGGTCCGTGGCCCAGAAAAGGTTGGGGACCACTGCCTTAATGGACCCACCACCCACTTATGCATAAAATAAATGACAGTCGGCAAGATGGATGTCTTGATGCTGATGGCATGACAACATTTCAAAGATCAGCATCTTCCTATCCGAACCTCATCAGTGTCAGGGTAAGCGAGCTCTCATTAAGAGTCTGTTCTTTTCTTCTTCTGTACAAATGTACACTTATCCTGCGGTGGGGGGGGGGGCGGCCTGCGTCAGATCCGACCCCTTCCTGCGGACCCCACCCCGATCACCGCGGAGCCCCGTCCTGTTTGCACACGGCCTGTTCGGGTTTTATTGTGTCTCTTCCTGAACGTTATCTTGCCGCCCCTGAATTTTTTAAATAAGAAGTTGCTCCTCATGGACTTTGGTTTGATATTCTAGAAGTGCTATGTCGACATATTAGTCACAGAAAAAAGTCCTGTCCTTCAGTCGACGTTGTATTTTAAAGCCAAAAGAAATTAGGGCAGAGGCGAATTTTCTCTCCTCGCCCTCAGAGAGAAAATGGTTTTAATGTAACGTCTTT
The DNA here is from genome assembly GCF_036850995.1 of Saccopteryx leptura. Taxonomy (NCBI): domain Eukaryota; kingdom Metazoa; phylum Chordata; class Mammalia; order Chiroptera; family Emballonuridae; genus Saccopteryx; species Saccopteryx leptura. The sequence continues at coordinate 1,685,379 of NC_089514.1, read as the reverse complement.
TGATCTATCAGAGTAATATTCAAGGTTCTCTTTATCAAGAGAAAACACAACGATACCTTTCTGCGGATGGGGATGAAAACCATCTTGGTTATGGAAACATTTAGTTTTAACCTTAAAGCGCTTTTATTGCCGACAAACACAAAATTGCCTGCTCTTAAGAGTTAGAGGGGACCCCAAAGGCCACTTAGAGCAGTTTCCTGGCAAAGCGGTGCCTCCTTTATCACGTCCAGTGAAGACCACCAGCTCATCTTTACTTTCACACCGGACCAAGGAGCTCAGAACTTCAGGAAGTGGCCCATTCCAACCCTTGACAAGGCGTATTATTTGAAATCTTTTTACTTACATCGGGATGGAGTCATTTCTTTGAAAACTATTCTCACTGGTCCTCATTCTAAAACAGAACGAGAGAACCTCTTTCCCTGTCTTTTTGTACACCGGAAGACGAGCATCATAATGAACTCCTCAACGATCTTCCTCATGACTCATATTCTCAATACGTCCTTTCAGCAACGGCCCGGGAGCTGCTGCGGTTCAGAGCCCCGCGCTGCTCGCTGGAGACAGAGGTGAAGGGAGTGGTCTCTGCGTTCACAGAGCCCCAGGAGAGGCGCCCAGAGAATAGGGGGGTGTCGTGTAGAGAGTGGAGGCTCTGCATGTGTACAGGAGAGAGACTGGGGGGGGTACGTGGAGTCGAGGGTTATATCGTAAGCTGCACCAGGAAGAAATCAGCAGAAGTGCTACAAAATGACATGTGAAGCCCGTGGAATGGCTTTCCAGCTGTCCACCTTCCGGGAGAGGTAAAGCTCCCGCAGAGGCAGAGACAATGAGGCCGTGTCTCACTGTGTGCGGGGCCACCGAGGACCTTGGAGGCAGATGCAAGGCTGGGGTCTTAAAGCTTCTGAATTCTACTGTGTTCGTGATGAGAACCGCTGAAGAGATGAGCAAGGCAGGAAAGTGATCAGATTGATATTTTTTTAAAAAAGGAATGTTTCCCCGTTGGTGTGGTTGATAAATTGGGATGGAGAAGGGTGAGGCCAACGCGGCTGTGTAAATCGAGGAAGATATCAAGATGGCTCTGCGGTGCCCGTGACAGCGAGGACGTCAGGAAGCCTCGAGGCAGACTGGAGAGGAGGTCTGCAGGGTGCAGTTGTGAAAATACACGATCGCGGTCACGGGGGAGGGGGGGGGTAAGGCGTCCCGAGCATGCCGGAACGGGAAGCAGCACGCATAGATCAAGTAATTAAATACACTGCTCGCAAAAATTAGAGAATCTTTCAAAATGAACGGGAAGCGATAAAATATCCCCTAATTTTTGTGAACGGTATAGAAACGGTCAGAGAACTACGTTAACACTAGAATAAATAAAAGAGAACTTCCAGGTGCCTACTGGAAATACAAAACTATGAACATAACCTCATAGTTTAGGAAACAAAACGAAATTAAGTAGAACATCTATCAGTGAAAACAGATACAGTAATTGAAATGAGGAAGTTACTATGTAGGTTACATCAGCAGAGTGATACAGTTGCAGAGAGAATTCATGAACGGGACAGTAGATGAGGAGACGTTACCAGAATGCACCCCATAGGGGTAAAGAGGTGAGAGATAGAATAGGGAGACCAACAGACCTGAAGGAGAAAGTGAAACAAACAAAACAAAAACCAGAAACAAAATGTATTATAAAAAGAAAGAAAGAAAATGTTCAGTATTAATAACTAACAAGCAGCATGAAGAGCATAATCGGAAATAGTTTCCCTCTATGTTCTTTGTTCTTGTGGGTCATATTTATGACGGGAAAAGGCATTAATTCAGTTTAGAATTTGGCCTGTTGGGCACGCATGTTATAATTTCTAGGTAAGCAGTCAAGAATAGACTTAAATATACTATCCAAAGGGGAAATTAGCATACCAAGCCAGTTAATTGCATAGCTCGTATGATTAACTGAACAGAACAGAAAAATCTCATTCTGGGCAAGAGAAAATAAATTCTATTCTAGTGGTAATTATATTAATTTGGGGGAAGGAAGTTTCATATATATTCAAGGAGAGACAGCCCCACCAATATGCACTCTTGGAACTGGCTCATTTTTTACTTGTTTAGAAAAGAGACAGGTTCTTACCATTTAGAAAGCCAAGAATTTGATTTTAGGAGCTGATGGTTCCATCCAAGAGCCAACTCTGACCAACAAAGAAAAGTAGGTGTAGTCCAGAGATGCACACAACCCGAGAATCACAGGAGGCGTGTGGGAGTTTCCCACATAGATCTTGCCATCTGCTTAAGACACAAGAGAAAAATCAGGAAATAAAGAAATTAGGATCCCACCATATGACTGTAAGAAATGACAGGACTAGCATCCACGGTTGTCCGATAGTAAATTAGAGAAACAATAATGAACACTACACCTGGAAACAATCCTACAAATAATAATGATTGAACTACACCTATAGAAGTGTGTGTTCTTCCATTTGTGTGATGTGTATCATAACAACTAGGTCAAAAATAAACACGTAAAATAAGACAAGCTCCCTGAGAGCTTGGAACGCTCCGTCTAGTCACAGGAGAATTGAGGAGGGGCGCACATCCGACCGTTCCCTTCGCACGTGTTAAATTTGAAGTGCTCGTACAATTTAAACTTACCGTTTCCTTTCCTTTTCCATATCTGATCTCTCCAGATTTTTTTTAAAATCACACTTGCCATCATAAGAATTCTATTTCTGTTTCACTTAAAAAATTGCCCTTCCACTCTTGCAAAACACGTAAATGTGGTTTAATCAGCCGAGGTGTTGAGACGGAAGCTGTGGTTGGTCCATCTCCTGACGCCTGGAACGCAGGCTTCCGACGAGCGAGACCAAGGTCAGAGAGGGGAGACTTGGCTCACATCCGCTGGGAAGTGATCCCGTCTCCACGACTGGGAAAGGGTTCCGGCACTCCGGTTAGGGGACATCTCCCAACACGGCGCCTTGCTGCTGGGCCCCCACAGCGGAGAGGGCTGGGGGCCACTGCGGGAGCACGGGCCAGCTCCCTGGTGTCCACTGTGCCTGTGGTCGTGGGTGGTGCATGTGCTGGGAGAATCTGCCCCACCCGCCCACTCGGGGTGACCCCCCAGGCCTGGTCCTCCCCAGCACAGACATGCTACTCTTCACATCGGACACCTACAGCCGCGCCCACCCTCCTCTGCTGAGCAGCCCGCGGCTAGCCTCCTGATGGAACGGTGACCGTGTGTGGACCAGGTCCGCACACGGCAACCCAGCTCCGCCCTCCGTGGGACTGTGAACACATGTCCCCCCCCCAAGGTCTGGCCTTGGAGACACAGCCCTTCCACACTTCCCTTCCAAGAGCACTCTCCTCAGGCCTGTGACCCGGTAAGAGTTCTCTTCACCCCTTCGTAATCCCTCGTCTCTCATAGGCTAATAATGCCTGGGTTCAATTTCTATTAAATACACCCGGAAGGTTCCTGTTGCAAATTCCTGCCTCCTGCTGGGACCCGGGTTAATGATGATCATGCTCTTCACATTAGCCACGCTCGTCAAGGGAGGCTTAGCCACTTGACCTGGACCAGAGCGGGTGTGCTGGCTCCCAAACCTTCTGTTGATGCCCTGAGCCCCTCCGACCGTAGAGAGAATTCTGAGTCCTCCACCGCCTACTACCGCCTCTGAGCTGAGCCTTGCATCACAAGAGGATGTATTTTGGCTCATCCGTTATAACTAAGACTCCACTGAAAACATTCCCGAACGCACAGGCGATGGCCCCTGAGTTTAAGAGAGCAAATCAGCAACCGTCTCCGGGTTTTGAATTATAAACTGATGGATTGACCTGGGAAGGAGAATGAGGCAGTTTCGTCAGGGCTCCGCCAGTGGTCTGACCGCTGTCATCTTCGCAAGGCTGAGACGTGAGGTGAGAGGTCAGTGGGAAATCAACGGCCAGAGCCAATGTATATGAATTCTTCAAAATGCAACAACAAGCCTGTTGTTCGGTGTTGCTTATGGCTCCTCAGCAGCGCGTACACATGTGGACAAGGCATATCTAGCACGGTTATCCTCAGCTGTGACTGCGGTCCCCTTGTAGCTACTGTGCGGTGACGTCAGACAGTCGCCTGGACCTGGTTCCGTGAGAACTGAGTGCCCACATATACGTGACAAGTGCCCGGGAGCCTACATACTGCTGGGCTCCAACCTGCAGGGGAGTGGACCGGCCTCTGCTCTGCACTTAAAGAAAATTACGCTCAACACAGTGTATCCAAAGCAAAATACACTTAACACAGTGTATCCAAAGCTAATACAGACAGTATCCGTTTCAGTCATGTTAGTTTACGGTGTCCTGTTCTGAGTTTCAGAAAGGCAGTTGTATTTGCGTGTAAAGTACATTTAAAAAAAAAATAATAAGGACTCTGAGCGGTCCTGCAAAGGCTCTGCCTGACGTCTGACTCGTCAATAACGGCCAGCGAACCAGCCCACACATCTGTTTGAGAGGAAACATCTCATTCGGCTTCAGCGTATGGCCTGATTCATCAAAACAGAAGAGCCATTTGCTCACAACATTTAATCCATAATTCGAAGTAGATGCTTCCACAGTAATAGCCAAAGCACATTAAAAAAAAAAAAAAAAAAAAAGAAGTCCTTATTAAAGAAAACAAAAAGCAGCTAGTTTACATCGTCTTTTTAAAAATTAAATTTACTAGGGGTGATGTTGGTTAATCAGAGTCTGTAGGTTTTTATAGACTGAGGGAACAGAATGAAGAGCCCAGAAGTAAACCCGCATGGAGATGGGCGAATCGCTTTGGACAAAGGGAGCTAAATGGTCCCGGGGCTTTAACATCAGCTCTCAGCTGGAGACTCTGCTCAAGTGGCTTCAGCAGCAGCGTCTCGCGTGGGCAACAGGACGAGACTACTCCAAACTGGACAGTGCGAAAGAGGAAGAATATAAATTCTATGAATCTTTAAGTAATCTTAATAACCTACTATGTTACCATGAAGTATAATACGTGGTATCTAATATACAAAATGTAATGCATAATAACATACTGTTATGATACTATAATTAGGGTGTGGTATCTTTATATGCTCTAAGGATCATGCTATACAATCTAGGGCATGTATTATACAGTGTGTCCGTAAAGTCACGGTGCACTTTTGACCGGTCGCAGGAAAGCAACAAAAGACGATAGAAATGTGAAATCTGCACCACATAAAAGGAAAACCCTCCCAGTTTCTGTAGGATGATGTGGCGGCATGTGTGCATGCGCAGATGATGATGTAACACTGTGTGTACAGCGGAGCAGCCCACGGCCATGCCAGTCGAGATGTGGACGGTACAGAGGAAAGTTCCCAGTTTCTGTAGGATAATGTGGCAGCATGTGCACATGCGCAGATGATGATGTAACACCGTGTGTACAGCGGAGCAGCCCACAGCCATGCCAGTCGAGATGTGGACGGTACAGAGGAAAGTTCAGTGTGTTCTGTGGCTCGCTAAATTCAAATCCGTGACCAAAGTGCAACGTGAATATCGGCGCATTTATAACTAAGCGCCACCACATAGGAATAACATGACTCGGTGGGATAAGCAGTTGAAGGAAACCGGCAGTTTGGTGGAGAAACCCCGTTCTGGTAGTTCATCAGTCAGTGACGAGTCTGTCGAGGCTATACGGGATACCTACCTAAGGAGCCCTGAAAAATCTGTGCGTGAGCCCACATCGAACTGCATTGAATAGGTATGAAACTGGGAGAGTTTTCCTTTTATTTGGTGCAGATTGCACATTTCTATCGTCTTTTGTTGCTTTTCTGTGACTGGTCAAAAGTGCACCATGACTTTACGGACACATTGTATTTTACCATGAACATCTATCTCAGTGCCACTCACCCTACTATGCATAAACAACAAACTTGACACATATAAATTAAATGCTTTGTTGTTTTGTTTTGGCAATAAGGGATATCTGAGAGCAGAATTTTGTATTTTTCAAGAGATGTCTTTATTTCAACAAAATGACCGCAGATTCATGGCGAATTTAAAGATCTCGCAGCTTTCTAGATCACACTGCCTCTAATTGTATTCCTCACAAGAAAACCGTGAGTTGTCTGCTGTCCCATTTGACAGGTAAGCAAATCTGGGGGACGGCGGTGACATCCCCGAGGTCACACAGCTAGCTGCAAAGGGGCAGAACTGAGACACGATCTCTTAGCACCAATGCAGAATGACGGCGGTTCCGTCATCACCTGCCCCTGAACAGGAAGTGGGGCTGGCAGCCGTTGCTATGACTCACGGCGTTGGAGAGAGAGGTTCAGAACTCGATGTTGGCCACTGGGAGCCTCCTGGTGGTGGACTATTGAAATGCCGAAGCTCAAGGCTGCCGTGTTCCCGAGAGGCGTGTCCGAACACAACCCGGTAGAGAATGAATGACAGCTGATTTCAAGCGCCGTCTCAAACAGATTTCCGTAAGAACGAGGGAAATCCGTCGTATTCGAGGGAGGGAAATACACCCTGTCTTCCTGCACTCAGGCTGGAGCTGGGACTGATTCTGCACGTCCGTCACTGACCCATACTGTGTCTGAAACGGTGAACCCCAACGTCCTCTGGGGCACATTAGACACAGCGCACAAGCCCTTTATATAATAGCTAGACAGACGAGTCTCAGGGCCGTGACTGTTTCCTGTGGGCGGCTCTAAGCGCACCTCCAAGATTGAGAATCTTCTGTGGGCAACGACTTCCAAGGTGAAGAACTAGGTAGATAAGGGTCTCCGCCCTGCGGGGGGCTCTCAGCGTACAGCCAGGCACCTTCCTCGGGGCGAATCGGAAATTCCTCACCTTCTCTTGAGACGCGTTTGTCGCCGCGCTGATGGGGCCTCACTCGTGCCATCAGTCCTGCCAGAACGATGCAAACCTTCAGACCACCCTCCAGTCGACACGCAAACAGGCGTGAGGCCCAGGGCGATCTTGCCGTGGTGACTGCAGGAAACGCGGTCCCGTTTGCGGGGGACACGCGGATAGGTGACAAGCCTAAGAAAGCAAGGGAGATGGCAAATGGATGGTGAATGAGAGAAGCGAAGAGAGAGCTTCTCTAACTCTGTTACTATAGCCTGACCGGGCGGTGGCACAGTGGATAGAGCGTCGGACTGGGATGCAGAAGGACCCAGGTTCAAGACCTCAAGGTCGCCAGCTTGAGCGTGAATCATCTGGTTTGAGCAAAAAGCTCACCAGCTTAGACCCAAGGTCACTGGCTCGAGCAAGGGGTTACTCAGTCTGCTGTAGCCCCACAGTCAAGGCACGTATGAGAAAGCAATCAATGAACAACTAAGGTTTCACAATGAAAAACTAGTGATTGATGCTTCTCATCTCTCTCTGTTCCTGTCTGTCTGTCCCTATCCATCCCTCTCTCTGACTCTCTCTCTGTTTCTGTTAAAAAAAAAAAAAAAAGAAGCCATTCTAACTTTCACTATAACAGATCTAAGAGCCATGGGACCTCCCAGGAGATCAATGGGAAAGAGAAAGAGAAGATGGTTTTTTTAAAAGTACAGCAAAGTTATCAAGTTGTCTTTTTACTGAGCAAGAACCCAGCTGTCGTTGGAGCTGTTGTCTCAGGAGGACAAGCCGGGGAACAGTTGTAACCCTGTCACCTCCGTGCACATCCGAATCCCGGGACGAGGCGCTGGGCTGCCTGTGTCACAGGGACTTCCCGTCACACGTGCTCCAACGGTCACTCTCAAGCTGCCCTCTGAGGTCAGGAGGGTGCGCTCCGGCCGGCTCGCCACAACCTCGGACAAAACCAAGTTTTAAGCAACAACAGGCAGAGAGTAAGTCAAAATCGGTTTGAGCTGTGATATAAATTTCTAGACCCTTGGAATCGTTGAACGGGTGCCTGGTGAGATGAGTGAGCCCCCTAGGATGGACTTATAGGAACTGAAACCATCGAAAGTCATAATTCACACCCTGAGGAATAAACCTCTATTTAAAGCTCCTACCGTGAAACAAACAGATAGGAGTATCCTTATAAAAATGTCCAACGGGGAACTGGATACAAGGGAAAATAGGTGTTTTCCATCATCAGGGGTAGGATTAGGGGTTGTGTAAATACGAGGGATGGTTTTGCAAACACGAATGTGGGAACGGAACAGAACAATTTAGTTGTACACGTGACACAAACAAAGGCTTCCTGTGAAAAGGTCTGTGAAGGGGACCCTGTGGTGTGGGGGCCGGGGTGGGGGGTGGGTGGGCACTGATGGAGGCGAAACAGGAGGGTGGGAGGGTCGTCACTGGGAAGCTGAGACCCGTTCCAACCCGGAGGGTGTTCAGCTAGAGGAATAGGTGGGTCACGAGAGACACACACAGCATGACTCCGTTGTGAGTTGCCTGGAGGAGTCGGGTTCACAGGGACAGAACCGTGGTGGCTGCCAGAGGCAGGGAGGGGAGGGGGAGTTAGTTTAATGGGCACAGAGACTCCGTTTTGGAAGATGAGAAAGTTCCAGAAATGGATGGTGGCGATGGTCACCCAACACTATGAAGGCCCCTGACACCATGTCTGCACTTAAAGACGGTAAACACGGTCAACTTGACGCTGTATGTGTGTTTTTTTTACCACCATCACCACCACAAAAGCCAACAACCCTGTCCCTCCCTCCGATTTAGTGATTCAAAGTGGCTGGTTCCAAACAACCTCTTTGGAGCTCTTTGTCACCTTCTGTGAGTCGTTTACATTCACCTTGAGGTGGACCCGATGGGAAGATTTCATTTCACCTCCCACGACACCCACCAAGGTGACTTCTTCCCAAAGTAGCTCTCTGCATTACATATATATATATATATATATATATATATATATATATATATATTTTTTTTTTTTTTTTTTTTTTTTTTTTTAAGTGATAGAAATGAACTTTTCAGAGGAAACGTTATGATACTCTTGACCTGATCTAATGTCCTCTCTTCCCAAACCTACATAGTTGCTCTTTGGCTACCGTGAGCTCATCACCGATCCCACACTCAGTGACTTGCAGAAAAGTGGGGACACACAAATATCATGTAGGAAATCGGGAAGGAGGAGTCACATCAAATAGTAGAAATGAAAGGACCAAAGTCACAATGTCTGTTGGCTCGGAACGACAATATTAGGGGAAGTAACGGAATAATATATCACTTTAAAGGAGCAGTTATCGTGGCATGCATTTTCAAATGATTATCAAACCCTTACGTGATATAGATAGAAATTAATCAGACACCAGACGGGGTGGTCGCTTCCAGAGGTCGTCCGGAAGAAATCGTCGCGTCGCCCAGAGCGTCACTGCCTTCCTGTTTGTTACACAACCACTCCACACGCATTGGAAACATTATAGCTGCTGACCACACAGGTGACTGGAAGGGGACTCGGGAAATGACCCTGTTCTGTCCTCAGCAGACTTCGGAGCTCCTCTTCCCTTTGCTCTCTCTGAGTCCGTGAGGCGTCCTCTCTAAACGGATGAGCGTGGATTTTTTAACCTGTCAGGGAAACGAAAGAGGCCCTGACGGACGTGTTAGCAATGCCTTTTATCTTCAAAGCTAGGTCGCAGGCTCTGAGCAGGTTTTGAATATGACTCAGAAGAGGAGACAGTCGGGTCGTGATCTGTGCTGGGACTTAACTGCGAACGGCGACCGTGGACGTGCTCCTGAGCCCCGCGCGGTCTCCCCCCCCCCCCCATCGCCAACGCTGAGCGGGGGCCGGCAGCACAGCCCACCCGGGAAGCAACGGCCCAAGCTTTGGAAGGAGAATTTTTCTAACTCGCTTTGTTCACCCCAGGGACCAAAATCTCCCTGGCACTAATATCTAAGTATAAGCCGACTGAGAGGGGTCTTTCAACGGGGTTTGATGCAGACCTCAGGTGTGCCGAGAATGAGCAAACTCACAGGGGTGACGAGAAGCGGTCGTGATGTACCTATGTGGACAAACCATTGTGCAGACACCAAGTTAGCAGCTGTCCTCGGATCCCTGTATTCTGACAAGCCCCAGCTTCTGCTTTAGTAACAGTAACAATAGGATTATAGAATACTTCATGAATTTCTGCACCCTGGGCAGAGAAGGTGGTGTCTACAATAACATTGGTGCCTACTATTCAGGTTAGAGTTGGGGCACCACCATCACCACAGAACACCTGGGAAGGTTTTCCGTCAAAGAAATCTTGCTGGGTTGGGGGGTGAGGTGAAGGAGGGTGTGGGGGGATAGATGGTGATGGAGAAATACTTGACTTGGGGGGCTATGAGCACACAATACGGTGCACAGAGATGAGTTGTAACATTGGGCACCTGAAACCTGTATAATAATGTTCACCAGGGTCACCCCAGTAAAATTCCATTAGAAATCCCAACTAAAGCCATCTTAGGATGGACCGACTGGGATGAGAAGAATGTTGCCGCAGAGAGAAGGATCCAGTCCCGACCCAAGCGGACCATGGCCCTGGTTCTGATATCAGCCCAGGACATCCGTCTGGAGAGGCAGTAAATGTTGAGCTCACAGGAGCTCCTTGGCAGCCAGGAAGGTAGGGACGAAGCCGGAGGGAAATGCCTCCACATCACCAGGAGAATGACCGGAATCCACAAGACCGGTCAGGCCACGTGTTGGCCAGGAAGTCACCTGACTTTAACTGTCAAATCCCATTGAGGGACCATTAAATCATATAATCATTCTGGAAAAGACACTGGCAGCTTCTTGAAAAGTTAACCTCGGACCTGCCCCACGGTTCAACTATCCCATTCCTACCTGTTTCCCCAAGACGAACGAAAGCCGTGTTGACACGAGAACGTGCTTACCGGCTTCATTTTGTTAACATCCACACGGTCACCAACACTAAACAAACCGGCACTTCCCTACAAGGGGACACCGCTCTGAAGCAAAAATGAACAGAGTGCTGCTTCATGAAACAACACAACACAGGAGGGATCCCCCCACAGTCATTACGAGGAAAAGAAAACAGAAACAATGTATGTTCTAACCCTCTCTCTGCAATTCTAGAGTATGCAAACTGTGAAAGAAAACAGAAACAATGTATGTTCTAACCCCCTCTCTCTGCAATTCTAGAGTATGCAAACTGTGAAAGAAAACAGAAACAATGTATGTTCTAACCCCCTCTCTCTGCAATTCTAGAGTATGCAAACTGCGAAGAAAACAGAAACAATGTATGTTCTAACCCCCTCTCTCTGCAATTCTAGAGTATGCAAACTGTGAAAGAAAACAGAAACAATGTATGTTCTAACCCCCTCTCTCTGCAATTCTAGAGTATGCAAACTGTGAAAGAAAACAGAAACAATGTATGTTCTAACCCCCTCTCTCTGCAATTCTAGAGTATGCAAACTGCCAAGAAAACAGAAACAATGTATGTTCTAACCCCCTCTCTCTGCAATTCTAGAATATGCAAACTGTGAAGGAAAACAGAAACAATGTATGTTCTAATCCCCTCTCTGCAATTCTAGAGTATGCAAACTGTGAAAGAAAACAGAAACAATGTATGTTCTAATCCCCTCTCTGCAATTCTAGAGTATGTAAACTGTGGAAGAAAACAGAAACAATGTATATTCTAACCCCTCTCTCTGCAATTCCAGAGTATGCAAACTGTGAAAGAAAACAGAAACAATGTATGTTCTAACCCCCTCTCTGCAATTCTAGAGTATGCAAACTGTGGAAGAAAACAGAAACAATGTATGTTCTAACCCTCTCTCTCTGCAATTCTAGAGTATGCAAACCAACCTGCAGCCACAGGAAGCGGCTTCATGGTCGCCGGAGGAAGGGGCGCCAGATGAAAAGAGGTTGGAGGGACGGGTGACGGGGGAGCTCAGAGAAGCTCTGGGAGAGGACGGGCTTCTTCTGTCGATGAAGGAGGCGGTTTTAAGAGCATCTACGCACGTCCCTAACTTACGGAATCATATACATCGTGCTCAGTGCCTAGAATTTCAACTGTACGCCAACATGAGACTGCTGCAATGAATGTACGTCCTTGTAGTAAGTCTCTGTTTGAAAAATCTCTGAATGGAGATGCACATCCTTATTTTTTTTTTTTGAATGTTTTAAGGGCACATGAAAATGAATATCAATATTCTGGCCAGTATGAAAACTAAAGGACAGGACGTATTAGAAAATGTCAGCATCATTCTCAAGAATAAAGCATTAGGAACAATCCAAACGTCCGCTTTAAGTGAATTGCTTAATAAATTATGGGACATCAACCTAGCTGTTAAAAGAATAAAGCAAGCCTGTGGACGTCTCCACCTGAAAGATGGAAGGGACGTGAAAGATGGAAGGTCTCCTACGGCATCTAGGGTGTGCCACCACTGGGGGGTGGGGGATACAGGTATTTGTGTGTGTGACGGTGTGTGCTTGTGTGCTGCTCAGGGGAGGACATGCAACACTAGTATCAGAGGCCGTGCTTGAGGGGGAAAACGGAGATGTTTGACAAGATCTAGAAGACTGGCTTTCTAGTTACCGAAAATAGCCGCTTGTCCTTGAGACTTCGTGCGTATATTACACACTTATTAACAAAAGGAAAAGCCTCTGGGGGGTGGGGGAGAAAGGGAGAAGAAGGAGCCACTGAGAAAGAGGAACAGAAGGGTCTCGCATTTGGTAAGGTCAATTGCTCTCTCTGGCGCTGACCGACGGAAGAAATAAAACCCATCTACACTTGACATCATCACGACCTGGACATATTTCCCGAGTGCAGGGACAGGCTGGCTCCACTCTGCCACAGAGAGCTGGCACTAGAGTGACGGTGGCCCCTGCTGCTTGTTAAGGTCACTCCTGCGGACCCGAGTCCTTGTACAGGGTCTTAGGTCCCCAACAAAGAGCTCACAGCCATGTGCTCTGAAGACCACCACGTTAGAGCTGGGAGGGCGGAGCGCCCTCTGAGCATGTAGGGCTGGGGGACAGGCTCCCCTGGGCACGAACAGGTCAGGGACTGAGAGGTCAGGACAGAATCTGTGCACTGAGAACTGGGGTGCTGTGAGGACGAGGGGACCCGTCTCCCCACCCCACCGTGGCGGCTGCTGCCAGGAAAAACTTCCTTCTGAACCACACACCCCTCCATCTCTTGTGGAAAATTCAGCTTTGTCTTAGGGGACCACTGTTGGGGTGTGGGTCGTCACAGACCACATTATGGGGCACATGATTGTAGTGGCTTTAATACAGCCTGCTCATGTCAGGATCAGTTCATTAACGGTGACGAACGGGCCATTGTGTCAGAGGTTAACAAATGAGGGGAACTTGGTGCAGGTTAGAGGGGAACTATTTGCTCGCATCTCGATTTTCCTATCAAACTTAAACTGCTTTGAAAAGACAGTTACTGCAAAATCAATGGACGAAAGCGCAGAAGAACATGTTGAGAGCTTTGGCTGAAGCCACTGGACAGAAGGGTGGAGAGGACGCATGAGAAACAGGACCGACACCTACGTTAGTGAGGGGAAGAACCTGACCAAAAAACGGTACCACGTGGTTTTAAAAGGATCAGAGTTGTTTTAAGTCATTATGGGATTGTAGAGATATCTCTGTGAATTGGGACGGAGATTCTGAAAATTAAAGGGAAAAAGTGTCCAATCTGCTTATCTCGACGCTGTGAGCTGACGAGCATTAAAGAAATGGGGTGCTCAACCTTCATGCGGTCTCGCCACTCAGTGGGGTGATTTTTAGTACGGCGTCCGATTCCATGATGCACAGGAGAGGCGCAGAGAGGTGTCGTTTTATTAAAAAACAATCTTATAACTTTATGAGAGCGAGCGTGCCCCCTGTTTTCCTCTGCGCGGTTCTGCAAGCCTGTGAATGGCCCCTGTCTAGACATCAGAGGCGATCGCCCTGGGGGTTTGAACTGTAATTAAAATGCAAATGTGTCAGCTTAATATAATCGCTGGGAGAAATCACAAAGATCAATCTCACTGAAGAATTTCATTTCATAGATGAGAAATCTGAGACCCAGAGCTCAGTGACATTCGACTGACAAATGGCGACAGCTCGTCCCACAGAGGGTTGCGAGTGAGAACCAGAGAGGCTCACGTGCAGGCGGACACGGGCCAGGCCAGCCGGACCTGCTCCATGAATGCTCATCCCAGGAGGTCCGGTGGCCCACCAGCATCCAGATCCCAGCTCGGGCCCGACCATGGGCGCCGGAGAACTCATGTTGTTGTTAACATTGTTGTTATTGTGCAAAGAAATATCTCTGAGAACACGACTTTGTTATATTTCAGAACTAGCTTTAACTCAGAAAGACCCTCACATAATTTGATGACCGAAATGGCTACCGGACTTTGCAGTGCATTTTAATATCTTGGAGCCCCGTGACCCGTGAAGGAGGAAGCCTTGTGCGGGGTGAACGTGCTGGTCACTGGGGACACTTGGCCACCTACCCTGCCGGTGCTGACAGATTGAACGGGGACTGGACCGTACAGCTCTCTGATTAAGGCCGAGGCTGGACGGCCCTTGTTCCAAATTAGAATTGCGTACTCAGCAAAGCCCAGGGTTATTTAGAAACTTAAGAATCATCAAATCTAAAATCCAGAGTTTGTGAACAAACATTACTATTTTTTTTTTCTCCGTGATGAGGAGACGGATGCGGCCAAGGGCACTTGGCTCACCGCCGTGCAGACCAGTGTGGGAGCAGCTGTCCCTTGCAGAGACCCGCCCTCCCAGCAGATAACGGGGACCTGCCCCTGCCGCCCTTTGACCCAGACTCCCCTTAACATCCGACAGAGCAGCTGAGACACTTCCGGAACTCCTGGCCGACCTGGTCCCTGCGCTCTCACGTTCGCTCGGTCACGACTCCCCGCTGAGCTCTGACAGTCCCCGGTGTCATTCCTCAGACTCGAGACCACCGTCAACTCACTGGGCTCACCCTGACCCCCCGTCACTCACGGTCAGCCCAGATGGCTGTCAACCTCTCATTCTTTTTGTCAACTTGTAGAGAATAGATTCAACTGCATCTTCTCTGCTTTAAGCCAAATAAGGGACATATCGTTTATTTAGAATTTAATTAAATTCCCAAACTCCATCTGAGCATCTATGAATACCAGGTGCTAGTTCTGATGCTAGAGATAATCCTGATACAGAAGAAACGGTCTTTTCATCAAGAACATACTCATCCCAGCCAGGGAAACGGAAAGCCAGCACTCCCCGCCCGCTCAGTTGCCTCCAGGAAGGCTCCCAGGGATGCAGGACGGGGAACCAGGCCCCGCCCCTGGGGAGGGGGGGGGCTGCTCGGAGCGCAGGAGTTCCCACGGACACCTCCAGGGGCCAGCGGGAGGGAGGTGGGCCAGGAAGGGGGAAAGGATGGGGAGGAACAACGTGGAAATGACGTCTGGACGACGTGGCTTCACGGAGAAGACGTTTATTAAGAGAGGGGAGTCCGAAGAAACAGACGCTTGTGTCACGAAAGCTCTCAGGCTTGTTTCCTTCTGGTTGTGTCTGTCTAAGCGTGGCTCCATCTCCACGCAGCGGGAAGCCCTCCCACGGTTTTCACAAGGCGAGAAGGGACAGGGGTCGATTGTTCCACAGAGCGCCGGGGAGCTCAGGTCGAGGGGAGATCCCGGACCCTCCCTAACCTGGAGGTCCTGTTAGGGACCTGTGACTCTCCAGGTCTGTGACAAAGGCCAGTCCCACAGGGAGACATGAAGCACGTCAGTCAACCCACAACACCCGCTGACTCCAAGTCCAGAGTTAACACTGACCAAGTTACCTCAGTGTCATAGAATGGCCACTTAGGGAGGGCGAGAGGTCCTGTCCTTGTTCTGATTTCTAGTATTTGGAGTATTTCTCTTCCGGCTCTGAGGAACCTGGTGGAAAGTTCACTTCCCCGGGGGCCCACAGCCTCGCCAAAGACAGGAGTCTACTTTGATGTGTGATGATTCATTTTCAGTCAACCACGAGACGGACTAGACCCAACGGACAGTTCAGGGAAGCCGAAGGGACAGCATTCACCCACATCGGCGCCTTCGTGTCAGAGACCAAGCTCAGAACCCGCGTTTAAAAGATCCCAATCTGTGGCAGTTGTGTGGTCTCCAAATCAGGGTTCATGCCAAATGCTCTGTCTAGTGCTGAGGTTCCGAAGGAGAGAGCCACAGAGACGGCTCGAGCGCCTTGTGAACAGTGACTGTCACAAACGGAGTGAGTACCACACAGTGTCTGAGAGCTGGCGGTGTTGATGGGAAGTCTAAGACCTCCACCTTCTTCAAGAAACATGCTGGCTGACTTCTTCCTCGCTGGGTATTTTTCCCAAACAGCCTCACGGCTCCTGCGGTTGGTCCGTTTCCTTCTTTCCACCCGCCGATTCTGTTCTCAGTGACGGGGCGTTCCCCCCCCCCCCTCCCGGGAGAGCTCGGCGCACAGGGGACGCCGGCCTCTCTTTCAATCCCCGGCATTTATCTGAAGACACGGCGGAGACTGTTTAAAAAGTCGTAGCAGATAAACTTTCCCAGGAAAGATCGACTAGGAAAGATATTTCCCGCTGTTGCAGAGAAGCACTAGTCTGGGATGGGGTGGGGTGGTCAGCTCATCTGCAGGGACTCGGCCGGGACCTCGGGCAAGCTCCCCCACACGGCGCACCCGGGGCATTCCGGGGAGGGGACACAGTCACGAGGAGGACCAGGCCACCAGCTGTGGGAGGGCAGTGAGCTTCCAGGAAACTGTTGAGTCATGGCAGATAGCAGGTCCGTGTGTGTGTGTGTGTGTGCGCGTGTGTGTGTGTGTGTGCACATGTGTGTGCGCGCAAGAGGGAGACAGAGAGACAGAGGGGGGACATTGAACAAAGAGGTCTACAGATGGGGCCTGAGCATTTCCGACACTCGGGCTGGACGTGACTGCAAACGGGTTTCTCTCGCAGAAGGCGGGAGAAGGTACCAGCCCAGTCCCCCCCCCCCCTGGTCACGCCAACGCGGTGAGGAAGGCGCTACACATGCAGTGGAAGTTAGGCCACTTGCTACAAAGGGCCATCGTGGGGTTTTGGTGACCAGATGTTATGGAAGCAAAATTTTAAAAACCAAAATATTGTGCGAAGAGAAATAAGTGCGGTGGGAAGAGTCAAGAACCAGATGTGAGATGGGAAAGCGGAAAGCAAGCCACCAGCCAGAGAAACAAGAACAAGTGGACAGACAGACACCAGCATGGAGGTCACTAGAGGGCAGGGGGTGTGGGGAGAGGCCAAGGGTTGTCGGGATCCGATATCTGGGGATGGACCAAGACCTGACCTTGGGCAGTGGGCACACAGTGAAATATACAGATGAGGTGTCATAGAATTATACACTTGCAATCTTTTTAACCAACATCACCCCAATAAATTGATATTTAAAAAAATCAACAACAACAACAAAAAACAGGCGCCCTGGCCGGTTGGCTCAGTGGTAGAGCGTTGGCCTGGCGTGCAGGAGTCCTGGGTTCGATTCCCGGCCAGGGCACACAGGAGAAGCGCCATCTGCTTCTCCACCCCTCCCCCTCTCCTTCCTCTCTGTTTCTCTCTTCCCCTCCCGCAGCCGAGGCTCCATTGGAGCAAAGATGGCCCAGGCGCTGGGGATGGCTCTGTGGCCTCTGCCTCAGGCGCTAGGATGGCTCTGGATGCAACAGAGCGACACCCCAGAGAGGCAGAGCATCGCCCCCTGGTGGGCATGCCGGGTGGATCCTGGTCGGGCGCATGCGGGAGTCTGTCTGACTGCCTCCCCGTTTCCAGCTTCGGAAAAATGAAAAAAAACAAAAACAAAAACAAAAAACAGGCAGAAGTAGGTGTTGAAGCAACGAACTAAATTGAGTCATTGTCACTCTCCCTCACCCTTCGCGCCTTCACTGGACAGTAATTGCTTCTGTCCGCTTAATCTCATTCTTCACGACTCAGCATAACCCAGCACGCACTACCGGTTTAAAAAGGTTTCGGTGGCTCTTCATCATTCTTAACAATAATGAGAAGTCCTTTTCATGGTCCTCAAAACCTCCCATGTCTGGCCCATGCCCAAGAGTAAAACGGGCATAAATCTCACGTCTGTGAGTGGACTCTTCGCTGAGGTGGTCACCACATTCCCATGGAGATGAGACGGTAGCCGGTCTTGCTGGCTGACGCAGATCTTGAGAGGAGGGATCAGCCAGGACAGCTAGAAAGACGGACCCCCTGAAGAGCTGGACCTCCGTCCGTCCGTGGGTGGTGAGCCCAGTCTGTCTGGAGAGGAGACGCAGGGTAGAGAGAGTTGATTCTAGAGAGGGACACGTGACACTTTTAGAAAGTCGGTTTGGCTGTGGAGTTTGGGCTCTTTTTTTTTTTTTTTTTGTAAAAAAAAAATAACATATTTGCCTGACCAGGCGGTGGCGCAGTAGATAGAGCGTCGGACTGGGATGCCGAAGACCCAGGTTCGAGATCCCGAGGTCGCCAGCTTGAGTGCAGGCTCATCTGGTTTGAGCAAAGCTCACCAGTTTGGACCCAAGGTCGCTGGCTCCAGCAAGGGGTTACTCAGTCTGCTGAAGGCCCGCGGTCAAGGCACATGTGAGAAAGCAATCAATGAACAACTAAGGTGTCGCAATGCGCAATGAAAAACTAATGATTGATGCTTCTCATCTCTCTCCGTTCCTGTCTGTCTGTCCTTGTCTGTCCCTCTCTCTGACTCTCTCTCTGTCTCTGTAAAAAATAAATAAATAAATAAATTTTAAAAAAATCAAATGCTTCTTTAAAAAAAACAAATAACGTCTTTAAGTGAAGAGAGTGGCCTGTGCGCCTTACACAGGGAGCCGTGGAAAAGGCAGGCTGACGCGGGAGGGAGTGGACACCGGGATTTCTGGGAAGCGTCTTGGAAATACCGGGAGAAGCGCAGAGCAGCAGGTGAAGTCCCGTGCCTTCGAAAGCCCTTGCGGGGTCGTCGCCACGTGAGACGGGAGATGATTCATTATGAAACGGAGCGTGCCCGCCCAGGTCTGTGAGAGCGCTTTGGAAACCGGTGAGCGTACACACGTTTTAGGAACTGTCAGGAGTTGTTAGTAAGAACGTGGTGATGTTCTTTCATTCCATGCACCAAACCAGTGGGTTCTTTTGTTTTTTTCCCCTCAATTTTCCTATTTTTCTTTACAGGATTAAAGCCCTGTCAGCACGCTTCCTAATGTTTTTCATAAACAAAGGGTGTCTTGATCCACCTTCAGAGTTGTGTTTGCTCTTGGTCTCTGCAGGTGTGTAGAGGGGAGATCCTTACTCTCCAGGTGACACTGTTTTTCAGTTTTTGAACACATTTGTTATGAAGCTGAATTAAAATGATTTTTTTTTTCTCACATGACGAGTGTTTATGAAGAAACTCCAAGTACCTGAAAAATTTCAGCATAAAACAAAAATTATTCTTTGGGCTTGGAAAAAAAAAAAAATGAATCCAGCCTACTCTTGTCACCTGCTTCCTGGTGTAGTTCTCTGCAAAACAATCACTGATCCCCCCGGGAGTCAGGACCTTGAATTCCCTAAGACAGTGGTCCCCAACCCCCGGGCCATGGACCGGTACCGGTCCGTGGGCCATTTGGTACCTGTCCGCAGAGAAAGAATAAATAACTTACATTATTTCCGTTTTATTTATATTTAAGCCTGAACGATGTTTCATTTTTTAAAAATGACCAGATTCCCCCTGTGACATCCGTCTAAGACTCACTCTTGACGCTTGTCTCGGTCACGTGATATATTTATCTATCCCGCCCTAAAGGCCGGACCATGAAAATATTTTCTGACATTAAACCAGTCCGTGGCCCAAAAAAGGTTGGGGACCACTGCGTTAAGAGACTGCAGAGAAACGATTCCACGCTGTGGCCTGAAGCTCACTTACTCGTTAGCTGCGGGAAAGGCCACTGGGTCAGCCATTCACTCCCCACGGGCGCTCCACCCTCTCC
Organism: Saccopteryx leptura; assembly: GCF_036850995.1. Taxonomy (NCBI): domain Eukaryota; kingdom Metazoa; phylum Chordata; class Mammalia; order Chiroptera; family Emballonuridae; genus Saccopteryx; species Saccopteryx leptura. The sequence goes on along the minus strand of NC_089514.1, from coordinate 1,665,557 downwards.
CTCCAGGGTCAGATTCCAGACCCCATGCTCTCCGACCACCATTCAAGCTCTTGGCTTCGGTGCATGAATGTGAATCAACACTTAGTCCTTCCGACTTTCTCCCCTCAAATAACTCAGCAGCTTCACGTTCTTCCTTTCTTTACAATCACTTCAAAGCTTTTTCTTCATACGTGTCACCCTCTGGGCTTTTGCAGACCTTTAAAATTTATTAAAGGGGGTGATGACTCACCTTGGTATATATCATCACCGCCTTCAAGTGGTGACAAGGACTTTGACCCTCGATCTTCACGAGGAGCCCGAGAGGAATGTATCAGAGAGTTAAGGCACTAGACAGAGAGTTCAGAAATTCTGACTTCAGAAAAGGTTATTTTCACAAACCTGTAGAGAAACCGATACACCCTCTGTTGTTTGTTTGTTGTACATTTCAGCTCAGATTTTATTTGAATATATGTTTGACTTAATTTTTTTTTTTCTGAAGTTGGAAACGGGGAGGCAGTCAGACAGACTCCCGCATGCGCCCGACCGGGATCCACCCGGCAAGCCCACCAGGGAGCGATACTCTGCCCATCTGGGGCGTTGCTCTGTTGCATCCAGAGCCATTCTAGCGCCTGAGGCAGAGGCCACGGAGCCATCCCCAGCGCCCGGGCCATCTTTGCTCCAATGGAGCCTTGGCTGCGGGAGGGGAAGAGAGAGACAGAGAGGAAGGAGAGGGGGAGGGGTAGAGAAGCAGATGGGCGCTTCTCCTGTGTGCCCTGGCCGGGAATCGAACCCGGGACTCCCGCACGCCAGGCCGATGCTCTACCACTGAGCCAACCGGCCAGGGCTGACTTAATTTTTAATTAGAGGAGTGACGTCACCATCATGTTACATCTAGGTAGAGCTCAGGTTTCAGAATGACTCAGACTTGCCAATGTTCCAATGTTGAAGACTTCAGACGTCACCCACCCCAATCTTCCGACCACTGTGGGAAATGTCTGCAAAGAAGGTAGACTTTGTTCCTCCTGCTTCTCTTTCTTTGGTCACCCCTACTTTGGGGACATCAGTTATCTTCATAAAGCATGACTCGTTTAATATTGAACATTTCTGTTTCTTTGTGCTTTTCTCAGATGTGACAAAGAACAGGTGTGTTTGTGTGTGTGTGTGTGTGTGTGTGTGATATGAAGGCTCTTCAGTATTCTGAAGTTATCCCTGCCTTGAATAGGTGATTTCCTAACAAATACTTCTTGGTTAATCAGTTGACAAACTCAGCACTCAGAGAGAAGGGTGTGTGCAGACATCCTGAGGTTGATAGTGACTTCCAGGTGAGCTCTCGAGTTTCTTGTCCGGCAGCCTCATGAGAAGTCTTTGCAAAAGGCAAATGCGTTCCGCGGCTGAAGGTCATTTCCACTGACTAAACTAAGAGGATCACGGCAGGATTGCGTGGTTTCTCAGTGACGTCCTGTCAGAGGACTGGCACTGCTGAAGGGAACGGGGGCACCGTAGATGCTAGAGGGGCGTTTTCCATCCACACTTTCCACGTTGCAAAGCACTCAGGACCCACAGGCCCCCGTGGGGAACAGCCGTGAGCTGGCTGGTCAGGAAGCCAGCCTCTGTGAGAGGTGTTTTTGCCCGGCTGCAGGGGCAGAGACCTGGAGGGACGCATGGCTCTCTTATACTTCACGGAGGCATGCCGTGCGGTCACGCTGCCCTGATCCAGGGGAGATCACTAACCCTGTTGTCACCTGCAGCTGCGTAGCGCAGATGGTGTTGTCGTGAACCGATACGGTGTCGTACCTCATATACGAATGAGCACGCGTGGATATACCCTCAGCCATGTCTAGGGAACTATTCTAAATAACTCTACCCAAGCTTCCCTTTCTGAACGAGCGGAGAGCCTGACAGAGGAGCGGAAGCTTCTCCATCTCTGGCCCACGTAGACCCCAGAGGGCGGGGGTTTGGTCTGGAGCTCAGTACTGCCCGGGCCACCAGCCAGCCGCCACGGGCTTCGAGTGGTCTCTGCGTACCCGGCTGGCACTTCTCCTTGGCGAGCACATCACGGCGGCGTTGGAAGACATCGGCAGAGCGCCGAGCTTCTCATGTGGTGATTAGCGAAAGGTGAGTCTCAACCGAGGGACGCTGGTCACCCACTGCCCTCTTCTGCCAGGTTGCCAAGCAGCTTCCCATTGGGTCCACCCCGCCCTTCATGCGTCAAGACATGAGCGCAGAAATCGGACGGCCCGTCCACCCGGCACAGCCTGTCCGAGAGAAAGATGTCACACTCTGAAAGGAATCGGTGACCTCACTAACGGCGAGGATGAGTGTGTCTTCCGGGTGTCTCAGCAGGAGCAGCCCGCATGCCTCGGAGGACCGGTCAGCCAGCAGGAGCAGCCCGCACGCGTCGGAGGACCGGTCAGCCAGCAGGAGCAGCCCGCACGCCTCGGAGGACCGGTCAGCCAGCAGGAGCAGCCCGCACGCCTCGGAGGGCCGGTCAGCCAGCAGGAGCAGCCCGCACGCCTCGGAGGACTGGTCAGCCAGCAGGAGCAGCCCGCACGCCTCGGAGGACCGGTCAGCAGCCCGCAGGCCTCGGAGGACCGGTCAGCCAGCAGGAGCAGCCCGCAGGCCTCGGAGGACCGGTCAGCCAGCAGGAGCAGCCCGCACGCCTCGGAGGACCGGTCAGCCAGCAGGAGCAGCCCGCACGCCTCGGAGGACTGGTCAGCCAGCAGGAGCAGCCCGCACGCCTCGGAGGACCGGTCAGCAGCCCGCACGCCTCGGAGGACCGGTCAGCCAGCAGGAGCAGCCCGCACGCCTCGGAGGACCGGTCAGCAGCCCGCACGCCTCGGAGGACTGGTCAGCCAGCAGGAGCAGCCCGCACGCCTCGGAGGACCGGTCAGCCAGCAGGAGCAGCCCGCAGGCCTCGGAGGACTGGTCAGCCAGCAGGAGCAGCCCGCACGCCTCGGAGGACTGGTCAGCCAGCAGGAGCAGCCCGCACGCCTCGGAGGACTGGTCAGCCAGCAGGAGCAGCCCGCACGCCTCGGAGGACCGGTCAGCCAGCAGGAGCAGCCCGCACGCCTCGGAGGACCGGTCAGCCAGCAGGAGCAGCCCGCAGGCCTCGGAGGACCGGTCAGCCAGCAGGAGCAGTCCGCAGGCCTCGGAGGACCGGTCAGCCAGCAGGAGCAGTCCGCACGCCTCGGAGGACCGGTCAGCCAGCAGGAGCAGTCCGCAGGCCTCGGAGGACCGGTCAGCCAGCAGGAGCAGCCCGCACGCGTCGGAGGACCGGTCAGCCCATCGTTGGAGCTCTCAGACCCGAGCACAGAGCTGAGTGGACCTCATTTTGCCAGCTTCTGCCCCGGGGAGCAGTTCATGACTTCCTATTGGAATCCGTTTCTCTTTTATGCTCCGATATGAAAATCCCTTTCAGATGTGTTTCTGGTCACTCAAAACACCCGTCACAGAGGACAAAGACGCTGTTTCTGAGGTTTTTTATTTCCATCAAACCCAAAATGGGATACAAATGCAGGAATGGCCTGTTTTTTCTTCACCTTCAACTGTTGGCAGAGATCGTGCTATAGGACGTGGAAGTACTTGTTTACAATATCTTGACTATCCTGTGATGGTTTATGATGTTAATTTTGAACGTCTTGTTTTCTAATATTATATAACTTGTGTCTTGTGTAACTTAAAAAATATGCCTGAGCCGCAAAGCATCCACTTATATAATTTATCATTGAGTTTTTATAATATTTAATGTATCCTTTAATAACGGGAGACATAAAGAATGAAGCTAGATTTTCATTAATATTCAAGAGGTTTGCATTTATTCAAACTCTTTAGTTGAGAAATTAACCCATAAATTTCTATGAATATCCACGTCTTTCTCCCCATTATATTTGCAAATAGTATGAGTCTAATGTTTTTTTATTTGTATCGATTTGAATTTCTATATAAACAGCCTTTGCTTTCTGGGAGAAAAGACCTAAAAAACTCCAAAAACATCAGAAGATGACAAAAAAAAAAACTTAAAAAAAATATATACTGTCAGTTGAATGTTTCTAGCTGGTAATATTTGCTAAGGTCTGTATAGCAGACAATGTGATAAGTACTCGTGTGAGCGATTTCACGGTCTCCGTAAATTCTGTGGGATGGGTGACAGTGTTGTTTGTATTCTCAGCCTCCTTGACAAAGTCAGGGAGCAGAGACACTGTGGGGTAAAAGTAATTTGCCTAATCCCTCGGTTGAGGTCAAGGTCACTCAACACCACAGTAGCGTCTGGTTCACATGCAGTGTATCGACTTAAACACGTCTTCAGAATCCAAAGAAAACCAGATAGAAGGTGACGGAAGACACTTTGACTTTGGGGGAGGGGTATGCAACATCTATCAAATGTCAAAATAATCTGGAGAGGTTTTCTCTGAACATATGTACCCTGATTTATCCATGTCACCCCATCAAAATTAATTTAAAAATCCACAGAAAACCAAACGGAAGTTTCCGAGGGAACTCCAAATATAAAAGATCTGATACTGCATGTAAACGGGCTTTTAAACTCTTCTGTAGCACAAACAGCATTATCGTCATCCCCGGCTGGTACGGGGCAGGTCCTAGTGCCCCGAGGGTGGGGGTCACTTGCCCACGGCGGCCGGCTGCTCTGCGGCCGTGTGGCCGGAAACGCGGCTTCCACAGAAACCGGGCAAAGAGCAGCGCTGCTCACAATGCTGTTTGGTTTCTGTCTCTTCGGCCAGGAAAAGTCTCTTGACCCGACATTCGGAATGACTCAGCGCGTACGCCCTGCCCCGATAATCTGGATCTTAACTTTTGATTTCCAGCCTTCAGTGGGACCGGTGACGACGACTACCACCCGCTTGACCTCCTCACCTTGGACGCTCTTCTCTGTTTCTTCCCGGCTCCATTTCACTCTGCAGCCCTTCGAGTCTCTTTGAAGTGATTCCGTGGCACCAGACTGGACTGCTGGCTCCCGGGACACCGGCCTGGTCAGCTCTTCACTAGTCTTCACTGCTCGTTTCCCCACAAGGACGTGCTGTTATCCCTGCCGCGTGGGGAGAAATAAAGACAGCACCCCAATTACAACAATTCACTGGGAACCAATCGTTGTCACCGCAGAATTGTCCTTTAAAATAGTTACGTTGTCCGCTCGCTCTATAGATGTGAATAAAGTCACGCGCTTAGAAAAGATGGTGGCGTGTGCCGTATCCACGGACACACGTACAGGAAGCTTTGGCTCTTTCTCAGGTTTCCATAGAAACAGATCCCACCCTCGCTAGCAGAGGTGACGTCAGGTCTTGTAATATTATTCTTCCCCCCGCCCCCCGCGAGTGATTTAAAAAAAAAATCAGATTCTATTCTTTTCTGATCAAGATTATTATCTGCACTTGAAATGAACCCCTTTCACGGAAATCACGGCGCCGACCCTCGACACGCGGAAGAAGCGTGAGACTGTTCCCTCCACGTCAACCCTTCCCGGGTCTCTGTTGCCTCTCTGACACGGATCCTCCCAGGTGGTGCCGACGCTTCTGCGGGAACGGAAGGCGGCAGAGAGAGCCCAGCCGTGTGGGAAGTTAGGGCTCGGCCGTCAGTGGCGCTGAGGGTAATCTTTCTACAACCACAAGGCTGTAAAGTCTTGGATTTGAGAAGCAAAACCGGGAGACTCTCCTGCCAGGTCCTGGGAACAAGCAAGTCCGTCTGTCTGTCCCCTTCCACTCAGTTAGTGCTTGAACGTCTTTATCTAGCTCAGAAATGTCAGCTCTACTTCTGTGGCCAGGCTGTAGCTTTTTTGTTGTTTTTTGTTTTTTTCATTTGAGGTATTTATAACAGTTTCTGCCCCTTCCAGCCGCTATCTGAAAACTACAGACCTCCTTACCGAACCAAGTGGTCCGATGCGTCCGTGTGCGTCTAGGGAGGTGCTCACCTTGTCCTGATGTGCGGCCGTGGGAGTGAGGAATGACAGCTAGCTCTGTCTGGGAGCAGCTGTCCAGAAAGGAGCCCCGGGGGGGTGGGCGTGTCCTACTGTAGCGAGAAAGGGGGTGGGACTCCACCCTGTTGGACAGGAAGTGGGTGAAGGACAAACCACACGCTGTCCCCACGTTCCCGGAAGTTAAGTTACTCCCATCCTCAGAACCCAGCCGGGGACACACGACCCAGTGGGATACTAGAAAGCTAGAAGCCACCCACCCTGGTCTTGAATTGGATGTCACAGACACAGATATGCTGGGCTGTGTGCATATGTCGGTGGATGCGTCATGCTGTTGTCCCCGACAAGAAGCACGTTTTTAGTTTTGTTGAGAACTTGGTGGTTTTTGTTGTTGTGTTGTTGCTTTCCACGTGATCTCCAGGTTTTGGGGTTTTTTTGTTTTGTTTTAAGAAATTGACTATGAAGTGTCTACGTATACATCTCTTTGAGTGTAGCCTGGTTAAACTTGGTTGAGCTTTTTTGGGGTCTATAGATTAATGTTTTTCATCAAAAAAAAAAAAAATATCTCCACTTCTTAAAATATACTTTCTGACTCCTTCTCTCTCTTTTTCTGGGACTCCCATTATATGTGCGTTGCTGTGCTTGGTGGACGGGTCTGCCTGTCGGCACGTATTGTGGTGATCACAGAATGCACAAGGATGCATCCACGGGGCCCCCTCAGAGACACCTTCAGAAGGCAACAGTTCGTTCTTGTCTTTACTCCCAGAAAAGGGGGTCCTTCTTTTTTGTACCCACTGAGATGAGTGCTTCATGGGTCACTTTAAAAAAAAAAATTCTTCTTGAATTTATTGCAGTCACACTGGTGAATAAAACTGCATTGCTTTCAGGTGTGGACTTCTCTAATGCATCATCTGTATATTGTGTGCCCATCACCCCAAGTCACGTCTCCTTCCGTCACCGCTAATCCCACCTGCCCCCCGTCCCTCTGGTCACCACCCTCTGGTCACCACCCCTCTGGTCATCACCCCTCTGGTCACCACCCCCCATCCCTCTGGTCACCACCCTCTGGTCACCACCCCTCTGGTCACCACCCCCCATCCCTCTGGTCACCACCACACAGCTGTCTGTGTCTATGAGGCTTTGTTTGTTTGTTTTTCTGAACCCCTTCCCCTTTCGCACCCAGCCCCCCAGCCCCCTCCCCTCGGACTGCCGCCTGTCTGACCCTCTGTCTCTGCGAGTCTGTTTCCACGGCCAAGTGTTTTGAAAATGTCTCTGGATTTAACGGCCGTGAAGGTGCCTTTCAAATCTGGGGTTGTAAGCTTGTAAGGGATTGTTGCTAAAAGACAGATAGGTTTATTTATAACTCTTTTCTTTTTCTTGGATTTTAATATTCTTAAGTACAAAAATAAAAAAATAAAAAAAGGAGGAAAAAAAAAACCTCCGTGTTTTGAAATCCTTTGAAAATCCCCGCACCTTCAATCAGGTAATGCTCTTTGTGGTCGCCTCATACATATTTATTGAAGACTGACGGACGGAATGGGGGGGGGGGTGAGATACTGAAGCATCTCTGTACCCCCCCCCCCAGGCTGCGGGCTCTGTGTGCTCCGGACTCAGCACCGTCTGGAGATCACACGGACAGGGTCCTGCGCCCGCGGTCCTGGCTGGACGGAGACTCAGCACCGTCTGGAGATCACACGGACAGGGTCCTGCGCCCGCGGTCCTGGCTGGACGGGGACTCAGCACCCCGCTGTCCCCATGCCCTGGGTGTGCCCTCCACAGGGCGCTTTATGAAGCTTGCTAACGTGACGACCGTGTGTCCATTTCTCTTCCAGACATCAAGCGTCCTGATCGGTGTCCCCCTTCCCTGTCGCCCGGCCCCTTGCCAACAGCATGCCCCGTCCCCTGGTCCCTGCTCTGCCCTTCCTAGCACCTGACATCTCAGGTGTCTAAGGGCGGTGTGTCCCCTGCATCACAGTGAAAGGGCAGAGACTCCTCTGGTGTCTTCACTCCTGGCTCCCCTGTCTCAGAATAGCCCTGGTCCACAAATAGCTCGCTGGATGGAAGATTGAGGAGCAAGTGGAAACTATGGTTTAAGAATCAAACAAACGAACACTTTTCTCATGCCACCAGCCCCGATGACCTATCTGAGCGCCTACCCTATCTTTAGAGGAGGAGAGGGCTTGCGTCAAAGTGACCACCAGAGTCTTAGAAAGTTCACCAGTTTGGGCCGGTAGCCACACTCCGTTCCCCCAAAGGGGTTTTCTAGGGGCTGCGTACCTGCCCTGAGAGAAGGGAGGGACCCCCTCCATCCGAGGGTGTGTGTGTTAAAGCAGACAGCCTGAAGCTGACCTTGACTCTTCCCCAGGCCCCGGGAGGAATGCAGCTCAAAAGGCGCGCACCCACGTTCCCCGACTCCCCCCTGGAACTCCCTACCTGCTTGCCCGACATTCTTCCCATCGCGCTCCGAGCTCCACGCACCAGGACTCAAGGCGGCGGTGGTGGCATCTGTCCTGGATGTGGCCGATTTCTTGACGGGAAAGTCTCCATGGGCAACACTCCTTACTCTTCACAAGTTTGTCACTGTATCCGTCACATGAACTATGGTTTTAGAAATGTGTCATTTTCTTTCTTTAGATGAAAAGTAGGCAACAGATCTCTCTCTCTCTCTCTCTCTGTCTTCTTTACATAACGTTCAAGCACAGTTGAGTTTTATAAACCTTGCACAGAGAGGACAGAATTTGAAACTGTTTTTGTTTGAGGTCCACCCCCCCCCCCCCGGTAGCTGGAACCTGTCAGATGCAGAGCATCTATGTCCCCGGCCGCCCTCTGCCAGACACCCTTCTGGGGAGGCGGCGGGAGACGAGATCCCCTGCGGGAGACGAGATCCCCTGCGGGAGACGTGATCCCCTGCGGGAGACGGGATCCCCTGCGGGAGACGGGATCCCCTGCGGGAGACACGATCCCCTGCGGGAGACGGGATCCCCTGTGGGAGGCACGATCCCCTGAGGGAGACGGGATCCCTTGTGGGAGACGGGATCCCCTGTGGGAGACGGGATCCCCTGCGGGAGATGCGATCCCCTGCGGGAGACGGGATCCCTTGTGGGAGACGGGATCCCCGGTGGGAGACGGGATCCCCTGCGGAAGATGCGATCCCCTGCGGGAGACGGGATCCCCTGCGGGAGACACGATCCCTTGCGTCCGGTGTGTCCGAGGCCCCACGCGCGTCTCCAGCAGGGATGTTTCTGGTGCCGCCAGGTCTCTGACGCGGCTGCTTCCGTGTTTTTCTCACCTGCACTCTCCACCCAGGGCCTCATCCTGACCCGTCCGCTCTGCGCACGTTGAGAGATCCACAGATATCAGCACACTGTGCCCAGGGGTTTGTGCTTGTGAGAACATTTATCTTTGGGGGTGTGGGGCTCATGATTCTAATAAGGCTCAAAATTTCTTATATTTTCTGGAAAAAGAAATAATCAAGCACCACTAATCAAGGAGTGGGGGGGGGAAGACGTGAATCAAATCCCTTTGAAAGAAGAGCTGCCGTTCCCTTTAGTAGAAACTGTGACAATGGTTGGGAAACCAACCTTCATGCCCCACACGTGTCTCCATGGTGACAGCGGCCACCCCACACCCCACGCTGCCCTTCAGTGACCCGCCCCCCATGTGAACCTGCCGACTCCGTCAGTCCCCACCCCTGCCCCCCACGGACATGCACAGGCAGACGCAGGACGCAGGCTGATAGACAAGACCTCACTGAACCTCGGTGACCAATGCGAGGTAAACAATTGCAGGCAGTGCCACCTAATGAAATGACCTTGTTTAGAAGCTGTGTCCGCTCGTCTCCAGCATGTCATCTGTGCCCGGGTCCCTGTCATTGATTGTGCTGTCAATGAAGAGTCGTCGCCAGCATTTCAGGACACCTTGACGTCCGTCGGCAGTGGAAGCTCGGGGGATCGACGCTCCTCTCTCTCTCTCTCTCTCTCTCTCTCTCTCTCCCTCTCTCCCTGCATCTCTCTCTCTAAAAATAAAATAAGAAAGAAAGAAAAAGAAAAATGGAATCCGTTGGGTGGGGGCTGTGTTCAGCCGACCACATGGTGGAAACAGACAGCACTGACCCTCGGTCCACCCTGCGGAGCTCTGCTGTCCTCCGAGGGGTGAGGCGGGAGACTGAGTCACCGAGTGGCTGTCGTCTGGGCCGACCGGGAGTGGGAAGCTCCTTCTCACGGAGAAGAGGACACAGCGTCAGCTGGAGATCGCAGTCTGGGAGTCGGAGGGTACGCCTCACTCACGGTTACATCCAGACCGTTTCAGAGACGTTGCTAATGAAACACGGGTGTGTGACACGGGACACCAGCATGCGGTGCGGTGAGCAGCAGACCAAAGCGCTGCTGCTTTTGAACGTCACCGGGGACGGGCGCAGACTGCGTCTCCAGAGGCCGCTTGTGTTCCTCCCTGGCCTGCGTGGTGGAGAAGTTAGGGGCAGGTGGCGAGGACGGGCCTGGGAAAGGAATGGCCTAGGAATAACCATTTCATTTGAAGGCACAAGATTTGCTTTTGCTGCAAATATTGGATGTGTTGATCGTAGAAAACCTGGCCGCAGGAGGGTCCTTCCTTGCTGAGTGAGTGACTCAGCTTGTATTTGCAGTGAATTCAGCTCACAGGGCAGAGGGACACTCGAAGTACTTCACCTGCCTGTTGAGAGAGGCACCAAGAGAATGAGAGAAGTAAAAATCATCAAGCGCTCTGGCCCGTTGGCTCAGTGGTAGAGCATCGGCACAGTGTGTGGAAGTCCCGGGTTCGATTCCCGGCCAGGGCACACAGGAGAAGCGCCCATCTGCTTCTTCACCCTTCCCCATCTCCTTCCTCTCTGTCTCTCTCTTCCCCTCCTGCAGCCAAGGCTCCATTGGAACAAAGTTGGCCCAAGTGCTGAGGATGGCTCCATGGCCTCTGCCTCAAGACTCTAGAATGGCTCTGGTTGCAACAGAGCAATGCCCCAGATGGACAGAGCATCGCCTCCTGGTGGGCATGCCGGGTGGATCCCGGTCGGGCCCATATGGGAGTCTGTCTGACTGCCTCCCCGCTTCTCACTTCGGAAAAATACCAAAAAAAAAAGGTGATAAAGCATGTATAACAGAGGGCCATATTTAGATGTCCCAGAAAAGAACCAATATGGTTTTGTCTTTTTCATCTCAAAACAGCAAGAAGAAAAGGCTGCAGGCCAGCTTTCACGGGCAGAACCCGGAGCAGTGCGGGTGCCAGCAGCCGGGGCCAGGGGGGGCCTGAGGCCCCAGGGCGGGAGCGCAGAGGACGGGCGGAATGACCCCTGAGTGGCGGTGGGGGCCGGTGTTACAGGTGACCAAGGACAGGCGCTTCCTTCCCAGGCGGACCCCCCCACACACAGAATAAAGTAAAAAGGACTCCTACGTATAGAAGTGCACGGTGAGTGCATGCTCTGACCTTCACTGTGCTTTGACCTCGCATAATGGCGCCCACCCCAGGGTGGGGTGTGGCGTTTCCCTCTAGGACGCTCTGCCGAGGGGGTTCGCTGCCCTTTCTGTGCCCAGCAGCCCCCTGGGGAGCTTGAGGAAAGGCTGGTGGCCGGGCCTTCTGCTCCCTCGTGTGTCTAAGGCACCCCCGGACTCAGGACTGAAAAGCAGACGAGAACGAGAGACACTTTCACCGGCACTTTGGAAAGCAGGGGGGATATTCAAACACGTCGCCGCGCCTGCACTTTCCGACCCAGGAGTGGCTGTCGCTGGGGACCGCGCACAGGGTCTTCCCTGGATCCAGTGACAGTGATTTCAGGTCAGCCCCACAAACAGGTGTCTGTGTCCTGCTGGCGTCAGCAAGAGGTCAGCACGGAAGGCCGGGGAGCAAAGGCCCCAGCGCGGTGCACGCTGTCGGTGCTGGTGGGGCGTGGAGCGGGCGGGACAGTTTAACGGGCACACCCGGAAGAAAGGGGCTTCGCCATCCTGTGCTGCTGACCACTGGCCGGAGATGCATTCTTGTAGTTTAAAATGCACTGTGCTTTCCTGTTGCTTTTTTTTCTTTCCTTTTTTTATTTTTTTATTTATTTTATTTTTTTTCATTTTTCCGAAGCTGGAAACGGGGAGGCAGTCAGACAGACTCCCGCATGCACCCGCCCACCAGGGGGTGACACTCTGCCCACCAGGGGGTGATGCTCTGCCCATCTGGGGCGTCGCTCTGTTGCATCCAGAGCCACTCTAGTGCCTGAGGCAGAGGCCACAGAGCCATCCCCAGCGCCCGGGCCATCTTTGCTCCAATGGAGCCTCGGCTGTGGGAGGGGAAGAGAGAGACAGAGAGGAAGGAGAGGGGGAGGGGTGGAGAAGCAGATGGGCGCTTCTCCTGTGTGCCCTGGCTGAGAATCGAACCCAGGACTCCTACACGCCAGGCCGACGCTCTACCACTGAGCCAACCGGCCAGGGCCCTTTCTTTTTTTCTTGCTTCCCTGAAAGTTGTGAAATAGCTTTTCGCTGACATTTCAGAGAATGTCCTCCGCGACGTGGTGACGACGACTGATTAATTAGCCGAAAAGAAAACACTAGTGTGAAACTGTCACGTACCGAATACATTCAAAAACTGTTAGGAAACGAGATAATTTCGGTCCCCGTGTGAACGGACGTGGCGAGTGACTCATCTGGCGTTGCTTAGTAACGGGAGCTCACCCAGATTTCCCAGGAAGTGTCACGTGGCCAGACGTTCCTATGCCAGCCCCGTGGGGGCACTGAAGCACCCCGCTACATTGGGGAGGGGGGCTGCATGGATTTGATGAGCCCTCCTGTCACGAGTTCCCTGAGGTCCCCTTCCCACACTTGAAACAGAAACGCGGTCAACTCCGAGAGTGGAATCATCAGATAGAAACAAAACTAGTATTTCTTGACTGATACAGTATATTTCACTCCCCACACCTCACCACTACGAAGGAAGTCACTGTCCCTGGATTCATATAAATGAATAAACTAATGTTACAACAGAATCCCACTGGCTACATTTTGAAGATCTTATTGGCTTTATTGATGTAAGGGTTCATGAATTAGGCAGCATCCCATGTAGCAGAGAGGGGGTGTGGGCTCTGAAGAGCCCCACCAGGCAAGCGGTTTTATGTTCCGAAGGGAGCGGACACAAGGAAGCCGCACTGGGCGTCAAACAGGCCGGCTGTCGCAAGGTCACCTTGCTTTCAGGGATGTCAGGGGTCTCTCAGGCAGGTGACCTAACTCGTGCAGAGCAGTGCCTTCCTGAATGACTGATCGAAGAGTCCGTTTCTGAGACAGCCCAACTGTAAGGAAGTCTCAGTTTGGGAATTTGGAACGTGGCGTGAGTGACTCCCTTCGGGGCCCGTTGTCTTGTTCGTAACAGTAATATTCAGAAAACGTAAGGAAGCCGTCTGAGGAGTCTCTGGGTCGCCTTGAATTACACTCACCGGAAGGCGCCAACACAAAACACCGCGGAAGAAACCAGGCTTGCGTAAGAGAGGCGTCTAGGAGCCGGTCCTCCCGGAAGGGCCCAGTTGAGACAATAAGACACAGGCTTCGCATCACGGGGGGCATTTAAGATGGACATTGGGGGTTGATGGGTTCTTAGGATGCGCAAATATGGAAGAAACAATGAAGTTCCGTAATTCCACCAATTTTTTTCTTCCTCTGTCTTGCAAATGGGATCGTGATTTGACAAGAGTTCACCTCTTCCTTCGGCCCCCAGAGTAGATGGACCAACCCTGTGCTCTGTTTACCACGATCGGTGTCCGTTTTTCCTGCACGTGTGACCCGGCAAGTCCCCTCACCATCTGTCTGTTTCTTCTCGACCGTCGATAGATTGAAAGGAAACTTCTCAACCGAGTAAGAATGTTAACATGATGAGTCAAAGGAGAGATTTCACTTTCTGTCACAGACCTTGTCTCATCTCTCATCTAATGAGATACAAATTAACTTGTTCACGATGTGAAGTCAAATTAATGCACGAGAGTCCACTTAATAACTTGAGGAACGGCAGACTGAATGATACATGTACTTGGAAAAAGTGTTTAACATCTAATGTCAGAAAGCATTGGAATACTTATTTTAAAAAAAAAGTTTTAAAAAGAGTCAGGAATGTTGGGTGATGCCACCCCAAAATTTCCCTCATCACTCTCAGAGTTGTTCTGTGTCTGTGCCTAATTTAATCAGTATGAAATGATGTCATCTTTCAGACATCAACGTTGACTATTTCTTCGTTTTGCTTCTAGGGGAAAAACATATAATAGAAATGATACCTAGCTCATATTTTTAGAAATCCTAGGAATGATGTTAAATACTTAGATGGAAACAAGGATTCTCAGCCCTGGCCGGTTGGCTCAGCGGTAGAGCGTCGGCCTAGCGTGCGGAGGACCCGGGTTCGATTCCCGGCCAGGGCACACAGGAGAAGCGCCCATTTGCTTCTCCACCCCTCCGCCGCGCTTTCCTCTCTGTCTCTCTCTTCCCCTCCCGCAGCCAAGGCTCCATTGGAGCAAAGATGGCCCGGGCGCTGGGGATGGCTCTGTGGCCTCTGCCCCAGGCGCTAGAGTGGCTCTGGTCACAACATGGCGACGCCCAGGATGGGCAGAGCATCGCCCCCTGGTGGGCAGAGCGTTGCCCCATGGTGGGCGTGCCGGGTGGATCCCGGTCGGGCGCATGCGAGAGTCTGTCTGACTGTCTCTCCCTGTTTCCAGCTTCAGAAAAATGAAAAAAAAAAAAAAAAAAAAAAAAAAAGAAACAAGGATTCTCTGTGTTGAAAATCAGCCGTCTGCAATCACGACACCGTCCCTGATCTTTGGGGGACGAGGTCCTCACTGTGCATCCGGATCCCGCCAGCGGACAGGTGGCGTAGTCCTCAGGGACACCAACTCTGTGCTGGGACCCGAGGCTGGGACGTGGACCGCACCAGCTGAACTTGGCTGACCTGTTCCAGCCCGTCCATCAGGGTCCGGTCCAGCTGTCCCCTAGAGCCTGCAAGTCAAATGTTTGGAAATTACCTTCATCAACATGTAAACCACCTTCAACCAATATATTGGTGACAAAGTCCAGAAAACTCTGCTACTTTAATCCTTGTTTTCCCCTAAAGTATATCACGTAAGGCAGGGGTCCCCAAACTACGGCCCGCGGGCCACATGCGGCCCCCTGAGGCCATTTATCCGGTCCCCACCGCACTTCCGGAAGGGGCACCTCTTTCATTGGTGGTCAGTGAGAGGAGCATAGTCCCCATTGAAATACTGGTCAGTTTGTTGATTTAAATTTACTTGTTCTTTATTTTAAATATTGTATTTGTTCCTGTTTTGTTTTTTTACTTTAAAATAAGATATGTGCAGTGTGCATAGGGATTTGTTCATAGTTTTTTTTATAGTCCGGCCCTCCAACGGTCTGAGGGACAGTGAACTGGCCCCCTCTGTAAAAAGTTTGGGGACCCCTGGCGTAAGGAATACCGTCAAGGGTATTGTTGTAACTGTAACTGTGTGGCATCCGACGGCTACTAGATTTATCAGAGCGTCACTCCTTAAGTGCGATAAACATGTCTCATCACTGGATTGCACACCTGAAACTCCTACCATGCTGTACGTCCACTGTGATTTAACTTTTTTTTTTTTAATTATTATTTTTTTAAATCCTTACATTCACCTAATCTTAGAAGATCAAGTTCAAGTTCACTTTTAACTCCTTACGTGCTTGTGACTGGCCCCCCACAGTTAACCATGACGCCCAGTTGATCAGCCACTCCTGCCACTTTCGCGCCACGCCGCGGAAAACATTTCTGCCCGCGCTCTTAAAACCCCTGTGACCTCGCCTGCGTGGCCCTGCGGTCGGTTACAGTTTCCCCACATCTCCAGCCTTCACCTCACGCATACGTTCCTCTTCGTCTCTGTGGGTCTGGTTCCAAAGTCCCTGGGCTGCCGTCCAAAGCAACTTGATGACACTTTCATTTTATGTTGACTCACACTTCATCGTCATTATTTTTTTTCATCGTAGGCAGACGTCCACCAGGCCCCCTCATCTTAATCATCTCGGCGTCTCGCAGGGCTTGGCACGGTGTCTGGCAGTGTAGAGCGTCCCACACGCCTTTCAGGAAATAGAAGTGTATGAACACAGAGCCAGAAGCTTGTCCCACCAGAGCTGGCATCGTATGAACATCTCAAGGGGTGTTCTGCCGTGCGCGGCACAGTCCCTGCTGAAGAAAACCAAGAGCCGGGGCTACTTCTGTTCTTTCTCGTCCTGAAGCAAGAGAAAGAACTTTCAAAATTCGCTTCTGAGGACAAAAGCATTAGAAGACTCGATGCCATGCGTGTTGTTTTATGTTTTCAGCCAGTTAAGCCCCATTTCAACAACAACAAATCTGTCAGGTAAGCACGCCTCCAGCGCTTGTGTTTGTAAAGAGGGGTTTTACTGACTCGGGCGAGGTCACTTCTCTCTCCGAATTCACCCCCCCCCCCCCGTCCCCGTGGGCTCACGCTGAGGTGGTTCAGGGGGGATTAGGCAGGGACGGCATTTGTCACCGAAGGCAATTTTATACTGAAGGCCTCCTTCACAAAACGGAACGGAAAGCAAACCTTCCTGTTTTCAGCCGGTCAGGTTTTTAGATCTGTCACAAATCAGAAGCTGAACTTGCCGGGAAGGAGTCACTTACTAGTTTGTAGAGACAAAAAGAAAAAAAAAAATAGCATTGCCTGACCTCTGGTGACGCAGTGGATAAAGCGTCGACCTGGGAACACTGAGGTTGCCGGTTCAAAACCCTGCACATGTCTGGTCGAGGAATATATGGGAGTTGATGCTTCCTGCTCCTCCCCCCTTTCTCTCTCTCCCTCTCTCTCTCTCTCTCTCCCTCCCTCCCTCCTCTCTAAAATGAATAAGAAATAGTATTAAACACCATCTATTTAAAAAAAAATAACTGAAAGAAAAGCACGGCATTGGGGGAATATGCACTAAAGATTTTAAAACCTCTCAGGCATACACACACAGCACACATACAAACACATGCCAACACACATATGCACACGGACTTCTTTGTGGGTCGGAATATACACAAAGATACTAGAAGAAAATCTCTTTAGTCTTTCTTAGGTGGGACTTTAATTTTCAAATTAAATCACAGCTTGGGAAGGTCAGATGAAGTCCTCACGATCATTACTGTTCTCTGAAACCCGTCCCCCACATTGTAGGGATCTATAAACTTGCAATGTAAACCTTGCTACCTCTCCAAAAATAAAAAAATCACTGGAGGGTTAGCCTATTTGCTCTGCTACTATCAAAAAAAATAAAAATAAAAAATCTCTCCGCTCTTTCCCCTGAGAGAAGCCTGGTGTGTTACCAAGGGAACCCGTTCTGAAATTGGACCCATTCCGGCTCAGCTCACAGTTGCACAATGTGGGGTGTGTGGAGTAACAAATTGGGTTCATTGTAACCTAACGCACGAGATTATTAGGAGGATGAGATGAGATGACAGACGGGAGGCACCTCCTCATTTCTTCTGCATTAAACACCGACAAAGAATACTGTTTCCAGGAAAACGGGGGCGAATTTGGGAGTGAAAGAAAAGCAAAGCACCTCTTCAGAAGGAGATTAGCTAGGACCACTCACTCAGCATTGAGGTTCACAGCCTCTGAGGTCCTGTGGCTTCTCGTCTAGGTATTCATTACCGGAGTCAGTGGTTCTCAAACTTTTTGAAGTCGGGGCGCATTTAAAATCCTACAAATCATTGTAGGCACCCTATATACAAATTTCTGAGAAACATGTTATAATAAGTAAGTCAAATATTAAATAAAAAATATATAAAGTCCAAGTGTGCTTTTATGGTAATTAAACGAAATAAATACGACAAAATTAAATTTATTCTGATGTTAGAAAACATTTTTATGTTACATTTTTTTGAGTTATGCTTTTTAGAATTCGTCAAAAGGGGGTTAAAAAGAAGAAAACAACAAAAAAAGTTATCTCTTCATATATATAGATACATTCTTAGTAAGATTTAGTAAATTTGGCAGGTCCAGAGTGAATGTGTTAAGTTTTTTCATTCTTGTGTTTATGAGAAACATGAGCCTGATGTGTCCTAGAGATTTCTTCAATGTTTGGGCATATATTTGAAAGGCAAAAACTCTCATTTCCTCATCAATACATTAAAGAATTCCTCTCTTTTTACTCTTAATTGTGTTGAGTGCAGAAAACACCCACCATACATATCATCTTAACTTGACATCAAACAAAGGATAGAAGAAACTTGCCTCCAGTCTTTCCGGGGAACACGGGGGTAGTGTAAACAATCCAGCACCACAGCTTAACAGCCTTTTGCAACCTGATCAGGCAAGTGAGGTGGGGCAGACTGTCAGTTTACAGCTAATTCCCCACATCTCTGCCCCCAAAAATCTAAACTCCAAAAACCCTGTTGGTTTTTTGGTTCCCAACAGGCACATATTACTCTGGAATACCACAGGGCGCACCCGGAAATCTTCTAGGGCACACCAGTGCGCCCTGGCACACACTTTGAAGACCACTGCCCTAAGTACGTGGAAACGTGCACAAGTGCGAGGTTTCTTGTGGGTGGGGGTGGCGGACTTGGCCCCCGGGGGTGCTGGGGTTCACTGCACAAAGGCACACACACAAGAAAGATACCACTCCGCTCATTTTGAGAAGCGAGTTTTGACCGGAAGTTCTCAGAATGTATGCTGATTTACAAAACGCGTGATCTGTGCAACTCTCTCTTGAGTTTGTAAACAGAGACTGATACCACCTTTACGTTATCGCTGCGCCCTCTCTCTTTCCCCTCCCCCGATATTGAAGTGACGTTGCACTCCTGACCCCATGACACAAACCTTCCTTCACAATCTGCCCAGGATGGTTTCACACTTCTGTGATTCAGCGTGACCCAGGAACTCATGACAGAAGTCAGCCTGGATTAGCTCAGGACTGTGAATTTAAGAAGTTTACAAGAAACCCAGGTGGCAGAGACACCTGGTGAATGCTACAAGGGCATGTGAAGTCATAAAGTGCAGATGGCATCTTCAAAAAATAAATTACAAGGGACAACCCAAAAGAAAGAAAAGCAAAGCAAAGCAAAGCAAAGCAAAGCAAAGAAAAGAAAAGAAAAGAAAAGAAAAGAAAAGAAAAGAAAAGAAAAGAAAAGAAAAGAAAAGAAAAGAAAAGAGATGGAGACTCGTGGATTAAAATAACCTCACTGGACATGTCGGCCAAGTGGAATTGGGAACCTTGTTTGGATTCTGACCCAAATGCTCAACTGCTAGACAATACGAAACAAGGAGGCACATTTAACTACGCATTTAACTATTTCAAGGTGATAAGAGAACTATTCTAGTGCAGTTGTGATGGTAGCGATGATATTTAAGAGATGAGCCTTGTTTTCTCTGTGTCCCCCGTTTTTCTCAGATTCACTGAAGTATAATTAGTAAGTAACACCCACACATTCTGATATAGTTTCACTTGAGTGCAGTTCAGCGTACCTTTTTACAGTTACCTTTAGACTCCTTTGATGCAATAAACATTTGGGAACGGTTTTAATTTCCACGTGTTTAGAGATTTTACCGTTGTGTTTCGGTTATTGATTTTCTGCCTGACTCCACCATGATGATATGACTACGATTGTCGGGCTTGTTTAACGACT
Organism: Saccopteryx leptura; assembly: GCF_036850995.1. NCBI lineage: Eukaryota > Metazoa > Chordata > Mammalia > Chiroptera > Emballonuridae > Saccopteryx > Saccopteryx leptura. Next base: position 1,646,020 of record NC_089514.1, on the reverse strand, counting down.
CAGGATGTGCGCGATTGGACGGAAAGTTCCATACGTGCTTGGGGAAAAAATTGCCTCCTTCTGCGGTCATACCTGGTCTTCTGCCTGCGGGCATTGGGTCAGCTTGGCTGCCCGTGCTCTGCTGACCTCCCCGTCCTTGCTGACTTTCTGCGTAGCGTTCCATCGGTGGTTGAGAGGGGATTTCTGAAATATTCAACGTTGGTCATCAGTTCATTTGTTTATTCTTTTAAGTTCATCGGTTTCTGCATATCTTTCCCAGCTCTGTTGTTCAGGCACACGTTTATAATCAGCGTTTCTTCAGGTGGATTGTTACATTGTTACACAATATCTTGGTCCTCGCAATTTCCTCTGCTCTCAAGTCTAACTTATCAGGCATTAATGCACCCTCTACTGCAGGGGTCCCCAAACTACGGCCCGCGGGCCACATGCGGCCCCCTGAGGCCATTTATCCGGCCCCCACTGCACTTCTGGAAGGGGCACCTCTTTCATTGGTGGTCAGTGAGAGGAGCATAGTTCCCATTGAAATACTGGTCAGTTTGTTGATTTAAATTTACTTGTTCTTTATTTTAAATGTTATATTTGTTCCCGTTTTGTTTTTTTACTTTAAAATAAGATATGTGCAGTGTGCATAGGGATTTGTTCATAGTTTTTTTTTTTTAGTCCAGCCCTCCAATAGTCTGAGGGACAGTGAACTGGCCCCCTGTGTAAAAAGTTTGGGGACCCCTGCTCTACTGTTTCTACTTTATTTGTTTTGGTATAATACATTGTTGTTGTTTTTTCCCCTTACTTCTTTCTATCTACCTATGCCATTAAATTTGACTTTAATTTCTTGTACAAAACAGGAATTTAGATGGTCCTTGTCTACTTCTCAGCCTCTGTCTTTTGGTGGGTACATTACCACTAATAAAGGTAATTATTAATAACGTTATTTCCTAGTATGCTGGGCGAGACAGGATAGTGTTTAGGACTAGTTGCCACCCACGAGTGGCGCCGTAGCCTTCTGGGGGATTTCTACCCACTGCCGTTTCTGGAGACGTGGACACTTTGTTCCTTCTCATGTGATGTCATTGACCATTTTTCTCAATCATCCTTTCAGTTGGCTCTTTTTCTGAGACGTGGGTAGTTTTTTCACGCTTCTTGGCTAGTGTGAACACAAAGCATTCTCAGTCCCCGTGTGAGCTCTGCGTGTGATTTCCGTAACTGGTGGCGGTTCCTTACCAGGCTCCAGCGAATGGCTTCACTGCATGCACGGGTCACTGCTCAGCCGAAGATCTGAGAACAGCCCTCCGCAGGTTGTCCCGGGGGGCTTTGTCCTGCGGGTCCCTCCTTTGCAGTACTGTGCTTTGTGTGCTCTGCCCACCTCACCCGCACCAGACCTTCAGCTCTGCCTGGCAGGTCAGAGTCTCTGGGTTCTCTGCCTCGTTTCCCGTCCCTGTGAGGCGGCCCGGGACTCTCCCGAGGGTGACGCTGGGACCATCCCTGAGAGCTTGTCATTGGTTGCCTCAGTTCTCATAGGTCACAGTCTTGTTCTCTCTGATGTGTGATGTCTGACGACTAGTATGTCAGGTGCCAACAGTATTGTGATTATTATTGTTATTACTATTGTTTCCATACTCAGGTTTTCCTAAATTGCACTCCTTATTATTTTAATGCTCATATTGTCCCATATTTATCCAGTGAAACTTTTATATATCTATATATCCAACAATGTCCCTTTGATTGATGCTATGTTGCCATGTCTCACAGATGTTTGAGACAGTCTAGAATACTCCCTGCACCACACTGGTTATTAGTCACTCCTCAAGGGCTGTCAATTGTCGTTCAGAACTCTCCACGTTATGAATTAAATCTGTTATTGTAACAAGGTGTTGTCTTGAGAAATTCACTTAATGTATCTAAATGAGTCTAAATTTCCTTTTTAGTCAAACCAAGTATAAAACCTCCAATCTTGCTGTATTGTTGTGATAACAATGAAATACTACATAGAAGAAACCCTGGGCGAAATCCTGATATTTAATGCCTATTTGAAACTCATTATTTTATTTTCTATTTTCTCTGTCTCAGAAATAAGATTATCTTTCATTGGCCATAAAGGTATAGGCGGGTTTTCTTGCCATAAGAGTTTTTTCATTGTTCCCATCACATCAGTAACGATTTTTTAAAAACGGCCTCTTTAGTTTACTTACAGAGAAGTTTTCAGGCACTTACACTTGATTCTTTCTTGTTACGAATTCAGCTGAGTAGCTACGTGATGAATGGTGTCTGCTTCCACTGAACATAATATGACATTAATCTTGGAGTCCTCAGGGTTCCCAGAGAGCTGTCAATACATCAAACCCTCACGCCCATCTGCCCATCAGAACGCCTTACGCACTTCACAGCGCTGGAGACAGAAAACCGATACCAAGTTTCAGGGGATTGAGGCATTGTTACTGCCTGGCCTCATTCTCTCTCTGCCACTCAATTATGTCAGGAGTCTCTTTTGTTCCTTTCTTGGGACTTAATAAGTGGAATGATCATTAATAGTTCATATAGAGTCTATCTGTTGTTTATTTCTTTCATATTCAAAATAATATTGACCCAAATCCTTTCACTCAAAAAAAAAATGTCCTGAGTGAAAAATTATTACCCATTACGTCTGCACTTAACTTCTTAAAATTTCTGTTTAAAGCTCCAAAGAGTAACTAGACAGGAAGAAAGGAAGGAAGGAGGGGAGGGAGGGAAGGAGGGAGAGGGGAGAAGGAAGGAAGGAAGGAAGGAAGGAAGGAAGGAAGGAAGGAAGGAAGGAAGGAAGGAAGGAAGAAAGAAAGGAGGGAAGGAAGGGAGGAAGGAAGGAAGGAAGGAAGGAAGGAAGGAAGGAAGGAAGGAAGGAAGAAAGGAGGGAAGGAAGGGAGGAAGGAAGGAAGGAAGGAAGGAAGGAAGGAAGGAAGGAAGGAAGGAAGAAAGGAGGGAAGGAAGGGAGGAAGGAAGGAAGGAAGGAAGGAAGGAAGGAAGGAAGGAAGGAAGGAAGGAAGAAAGGAGGGAAGGAAGGGAGGAAGGAAGGAAGGAAGGAAGGAAGGAAGGAAGGAAGGAGGGAAGGGAGGGAGGAAGGAAGGAAGGAAGGAAGGAAGGAAGGAAGGAAGGAAGGAAGGAAGGAAGGAAGAAAGGAGGGAAGGAAGGGAGGAAGGAAGGAAGGAAGGAAGGAAGGAAGGAAGGGAGGAAGGAAGGAGGGAAGGAAGGGAGGAAGGAAGGAAGGAAGTTAGTTTTAGAAAGAAAACCTCATTGGCCTCATTTGAGAAAGATTACAGCTTGCTCGCTCTGTGAATTTTGCAGGGTAGCAGGAGGAATGTGGAAAAGACAATACAACTGGTTTGAGCTCCCCCATGTTTCCTAACACAGTCTGAGAATGTCGCAAAGGAAAAATTTTCTCTTCTCCCTCTATCCTGATCTTTCTAGGCTTAACCAAACACTCTCAACAGAACTCCAAATAGTTTCATTATAACAGGGTGTTTCCCCAAATGGCGCCAAGGTATCGTGGCCTGGTGTATAGCAATTTAGGTGAGGTAGGACCCAGATGTTAAGGACAGGCTGTCACGTGGAAGGGAGGTGAGAGGGGACGGAAAACGCATCGTGGACGATGACTAAATACTGCAGAGGACGTGGTCAGGGCGTTGCCCCGCTCGCCCGTAAGATGTGTTCCGTTTTCACACCCACATTACAAACGGAGGGGCCCGCGCACACAGCCTCCGAACCAGACAGGAGGGAGTCGCACCGTTTCTCCCTGGTCATCCTCACGAGTGAAAGCCCAGGAAACTGAGTGAGAGGCCAGCAGAGGAGAGAGACGCTGGTGAGAGGGAATGCACCACCGCCTGGTCAGGCAAACGGGGCATTCTTAAATGTTAGGACAATGTGAGGAGACAACTGAATTTAAAGTTGCAGTCTTTAAAAGGGACAGGATGCAGATATTAGAAGAAATCGTGGCTGAAAAATTTCTAAAATTTTCAAAAACTCTAAACCTAGGAAGCAGGGGAAAAAAAAAAAACCCCAGTAACACCAAATTATATCAGAATCAAATTGCTTAAAACCCCTGATAAAAAGAAAATGGCAAAGCAGTCAGAGAAAGAAGGGAAAGTAAAGTCAGAAGTACAAAGATTAGACTAAAAGCCAGCTTCTTGTATCAAATCATCCGAGTCAGAAGGTAGTGGGACCTCATTTTCAAAGCATTGAAAGAAAAATCACCGTCATACTGGAATTCTATACCCAGTCTCATGTATTTCAGAAAAGGAAGGAGAATCAAAGATTTATTTAGGCTCACAGAAGCTTAGATTTCACTACCAACTACCTGTGCTGAAATAAATATTACAGGAAGCCCTTACGGAAGTCCATGAAGTTTCCCACACAGAAATCTGGATTTGAACAACTGAGTAAGTGACACTAGACATGGTCATTATATGGGTCAATATAAAACTGTGTTTCTGAATTTTAAGATCTTTTTAGGTATAACCAAGGATTTAAAGGGAATAACACAGCAACGCACTTTGAGATAGATAACAAAAGAGCCACTGAAGTTTCGGGGAAAGACAAACAGACGTTGTGTCTCGTGTGGTGCACAGGACGTGTGACGTCACTTGAGAGCGTTGTGGGAGGTGAGACGTGTGCACCCTGAACTCGAAGGGCCCTCTGAGACACTCATCTCTGTCTGGGGGCCCCAGAGAGAAGCAGAAGTCAAGAGGAGCACAGTGTGGTGATGACCAGAGAGAAAGGGGAGGGGGAGGCGGAAGAGGGTACAAGGAGAGTAAATGGTGAGGGAAGGAGACTGGACTCAGGGTGGTGAACACACAGTAGAGTGTACAGCGGATGTAGCATAGAACAGTGCGCCTGAAATCTGTAATTTTATTAACCCGTCACCCCGATACATTGAATAAAAAAAGTTTCTTTAAAAATTATTTTTATTTATTCATTTTAGAGAAGAGAGACAGAGAGAGAGAGAGAGAAGGGGGGAGGAGCAGGAAGCATCAACTCCCATATGTGCCTTGACCAGGCAAGCCCAGGGTTTTGAACCGGCGACCTCAGCGTTCCAGGTTGACGCTTGATCCACTGCACCACCACAGGTCAGGCAATAAAAAAAGTTTTAAATAACGGGAGGCATCATTCCTGGGAGAAGCTGGCACCATTTTGCCTGGGCCCATGCCTACCTCCATAGGAGTCAAGTAGGACTCTTCTAAAATACAACAGTCTTCATACCAGTGTCTCCTCGGAAGCGCTCAGACAAGACGCAGCATCCTGTGTCTCTGTCCACGCCAGTGAGCAGAAGAGTGGGTCCTCCTTCATCCCTGGGCTCACTCTGCCCTGGACTCTGTATCTCACCTTTTCTTTTTTTTGTATTTTTCTGAAGCTGGAAACCGGGAGGCAGTCAGACAGACTCCCGCATGCGCCCGACCGGGATCCACCCGGCACGCCCACCAGGGGGCGATGCTCTGCCCCTCCGGGGCGTCGCTCTGCCGCGACCAGAGCCACTCTAGCGCCTGGGGCAGAGGCCAAGGAGCCATCCCCAGCGCCCGGGCCATCCTTGCTCCAATGGAGCCTCGGCTGCGGGAGGGGAAGAGAGAGACAGAGAGGAAGGAGAGGGGGAGGGGTGGAGAAGCAGATGGGCGCTTCTCCTGTGTGCCCTGGCCAGGAATCGAACCTGGGACTTCCGCACACCAGGCTGACGCTGTACCACTGAGCCAACCAGCCAGGGCCATACCTCACCTTTTCTGATGCCCTCAGCGTCGGCACGTCTGCTACCATCTCTGCACTGGGTTCTCCGCAACTTCCCGTGACTGAGCTCGGAATTCCCTGCATTCACAAAGAGGCTACTTGAAACGCGGCTCTGGTCCGTCCAGCTGCGAGCGACTCCCGTCACTGCATTCTGCACTTCCTTCTCTTATACATAAAAAAAGACCCTTTCTTCACCCCGTTTCCGTCTGCTGCCGCTCTATTTTCTTTTTTTCATTTGCTTTATAGCAAAACTCATACACCAAGTTGCCACTCTCATGGAAGCCTTTACTTTGTTGCCTCCGATTTTTATTTGAGCAAGTTCAGAGTTTTGCCTCCATCACTCCACAAGCCATGCTGTGGTCAGTTTATAAAATGAGACCCATCTTGTCGTCCACAGTGGTCGTCCACAGAGACCGTCACTCTCTTCTCCGAGAAAGAGTTTGTTTGTTTTTGACTGGGGACAGCAGGGAACCTGGTCTTCTTTCCTTCTTCCTGGTGGGGGGGGGGGGGCTCCTCCTAGTCTCTCTGTCACTTGCTGTCCCTCATCTCTAGACATTAAAGACATCAATGCCCCTGAGGCCAGTCCTTGATTTCCTCTGCGATGCCATCGTTGTCTTTCCTTTACGACCGTCTGTGCGCTGATACCTCCCAGATTTACGTTTTCACCTTCGACCTCTACCTTGAACTCTGGCTTCCCAGATTCCACTGTCAGATAGACGATTCCAGCGGGGGTCTGAGCAGAGTCTCAGATCTAACGTGTCCGCACATGAGCTCCTGGTGTGACCCTCAGGCCTCTTCCTGCCGGCTGTTGATGCCCGGTCCGTCTCCGTGGTTACTCAGGGCAAACCTTGTCTCTGCTTTTTCCAGCATCACCTGTGGACCGCCAGGAAATACAGGTCATCGTAGGTTCAGAGACGCAGAGAACCCGCCCGTTCATGACCACCTCATGCTTCCCTCGCCCAAGCCACCTTAAGGGCCCCCTGTCGTTTCCAGCCGTACCGGTTACCTGGCTGGTCCCGGCACACTTTGGGCACGCTCTTCTTCAAAGGGCACACCCACCTCTGGAGGCGCACACAGTTCTGGGTGAAACAGACGACATTTCCATTCTTCCAAAGGTTGGGAAATCTCAATATTATATAAACACGACCCGTTTGCGATCTGACTCGTTAAAACCGACTCCCTCAAAGTAGAACACACAGTTGTCCTGGCATCCCGCTGGCTCTGGGTTCACTGTGCCCTCTGTGCACACTCGTCGAAGCTGGAATGTCACCATGCTGAATTGTTTCGCAACGTCACCTACACACGGGAACAAAGGACTCCGACTTGTCTTTCTTTCCCCCTGATCCTAGCGGCATCACTGATACGTAGAAAGCACACCACGAATATTGCTTGGACGGAATTGTATTTAATAAGTATTGCCTATCAGAAGGAGAGGAAACATCTTGCCAAGAAACTGCTGTGGGTGTTTGAGCCAGTTCCAGCGTGAAGCTTTTCTGAAGCTTCGCAAGGTAAACGTTGCCAACCCGATGGTCTCTTTCTGTTTCTTTTTATTTATTTATTTTTTTACAGAATATAAATTATCCCTTCTAACACACAACAAAAGCAAAATGAAAATTTCACTTTATAACAGGGACCAGGCCAAGTATATAAAGTCTAATTCCAAGCGTCCCCTTCAACCTTTGCCAAGAAAGGGGAGTCAGCTGTAATCCCCCAAAGCAGAGAAGCGGATGAGACAGCTGAACGGTGTGTGGATGTAAAAGGGGACATTCTAGTGAAAGGGACACAAGCGGACAGCATGTCTACACGTCTAAAGTAAACCTCAGAGATCATCCTCACATACTATGAGGTTCCAAGAGAAAGAAAAATACCTGATGATAAAAAAAAAAGCCTGACCAGGTGGTGGCACAGTGGATAGAGCATCGGACTGGGATGCCGAGGACCCAGGTTCGAGACCCCGAGGTCGCCAGCTTGAGCGCGGGCTCATCTGGTTTAAGCAAAGCTCACCAGCTTGGACCCAAGGTTGCTGGCTCGAGCAAGGGGTTACTCGGTCTGCTGAAGGCCCGCGGTCAAGGCACATATGAGAAAGCAATCAATGAACAACTAAGGTGTTGCAATGAGAAACTGATGATTGATGCTTCTCATCTCTCTCTGTTCTTGTCTGTCTGTCCCTGTCTATACCTCTCTCTCTGTCTCTGTAAAAAATAAATAAATAAAACAAAAGTATTTTTAAAAAAAAAAAAGAAGAAAAGAAATATGTTATTTGGGGGCCTGATGCTAAGATGGATTTATGGAGAAAGAAAACACTGATTACTTTAAGATTTTAACAGCAAGAAAAGAAAACTTAGTGTGAGACATCCTGTCCAGGAGCAACAACACTTCTGCGGACGTGGTCAAGGCCACGTGGAGAAGTCTAGGACATCGTCCTGACGAGACGCAGAACCTCGATGTCTAGGCAGACGAGTCACACGGTAAAGAACGCACTTTCACGACTTGATCACGGAGAAACCAACCGTCCGGGAAAACCCCGTCCTCTCTGCGCCTGAGAGGAGATTGAGCCGCGGTTTGACGGTAAGTACGGCGTCCACGGTAGAGCTTCCTCGTCCAGCCGATCCAACCAAGGCCTCCGACAAATTCGTTTCTGCCATCCCCTCTCCGGAAATAGAAGAACACACGTAACACGTCCATAAACGTTCGCAGACACACAGACGGGTCCAGACAGAGGTCACTGGGAACCGAAGGGGAACTAGGCTGAGGAATGCCTCTGGTATATTCTGGTAGGAACCAGCAGACACATTAACCGAAGGAGCAGCCCTCAGCTCGTTCAGGGCAACACATTAGGAACGGAGGCGGTAAAGCCGACCCAGCACTATTGATCCACATCGAAAGGTGAAGACTTAGAACAAAAAATACCTTTAAAAAAAAAATAAAAGGTATTCAATAATTAGAAAAAAAACCCAACCCTGCAGGCATCTTTGTCAAGCTTTAGGGCGACGACAGGGCTGAGTCATTGCAGGTGGTGTGAGTGACTCCGGCGTTGGCACTGGGAGAGCCGGGGCGGGAAGGAGGCCGTACACACAGGGACGCAGGGTTGATGACACCGCCAGCCGCTTTTATTGTCACCCCCCTGTCCTCTCTGGTTCCGCCTGGGCTGCCCGTCGCTGTTCCATTCTTAAAGGGTTAAACACAACGGAGGCGCGGAGTTCGTTCATTTCTCTCCCCCCTCGTTGGCCGCACCGGCTCTGGGTGCTGCCGTCACAGACCCCGGAACGTCGGAGGCAGCGGTGGAATCGGGCAGTGGCCGGAGGCTGGACGAGGGGGGGGGGTATGAGAGCTGGATCCAGAGCCGTCAACGTCACAGGGCGTCTGCCGGCAGTGGAGCCAGACGTGGAAACCTGTGGGTGGGAAGCCGGCGGGGAGGCGAGGCTTGTCATCAAGTGGCCGAGGAGTCCGCGGCCTGGTCCTCGTGTGCTGGGGGAGGGGGGACACGTGAGTGACGGGCTCAGGTGTCCAGCGTGAGGTTTCGGAGGCAGCCCTTCCTCGCACGGCCTAGCTTCTCCTCGCTGTTTCTAGACAAGGCGGGAGGAGAGGCATCCGTCGAAGGAGAAGCCAGCTCCCCACGGTCCGGGAGACGCATCCGTCGAAGGAGAAGCCAGCTCCCCACGGTCCGGGAGACGCATCCGTCGAAGGAGAAGCCAGCTCCCCACGGTCCGGGAGACGCATCCGTCAAAGGAGAAGCCAGCTCCCCACGGTCCGGGAGACGCATCCGTCGAAGGAGAAGCCAGCTCCCCACGGTCCGGGAGACGCATCCGTCGAAGGAGAAGCCAGCTCCCCACGGCCCGGGAGACGCATCCGTCGAAGGAGAAGCCAGCTCCCCACGGCCCGGGAGACGCATCCGTCGAAGGAGAAGCCAGCTCCCCACGGTCCGGGAGACGCATCCGTCGAAGGAGAAGCCAGCTCCCCACGGTCCGGGAGACGCATCCGTCGAAGGAGAAGCCAGCTCCCCACGGTCCGGGAGACGCATCCGTCGAAGGAGAAGCCAGCTCCCCACGGTCCGGGAGACGCATCCGTCGAAGGAGAAGCCAGCTCCCCACGGTCCGGGAGACGCATCCGTCGAAGGAGAAGCCAGCTCCCCACGGTCCGGGAGACGCATCCGTCGAAGGAGAAGCCAGCTCCCCACGGTCCGGAGACGCTCAGCCTCTCCGAGCAGCGAGTTCTGGAAACAGGACCACGTGCTACAGAGATGATAGGGGAGTGCTGGAGCCCGCTGGCCGTCTCAGCAGAAGCCAGACGCAGAGATGCGGTTCCCCGGGGAAGACCTCGTCTCCTTCGAGGGTCCGGGACCCCTGTGAACCCCGGAGGAAGCCGACACGATCTCTGAGAATATGACAGCAGCAGGGACACGGAGAACCTGTCTGAGCGGAGGGGACAGAATGGAGACAGAACCGAGGAGGAATGTGTCACAGGTGTCGAGGCGGGTGTGGCTGCCACCGTCCCCAGGGCGGAGGCCCCAGCCCTGGCGGGCAAGGTCAGGTGCTGAAGAGGGTGCTTCCCAGGCCTTCAACTCGGGTGGGAGTTTGCCCGGCGATGTTTTGGTCTTGCTGAGGGGCTTACGACTCTTCTTTCTGACCTTGACCCTCTTGAGAGTGGAAATGTCACCCGTGTGCCTGACCCACCACCGCCTCTCGGGAGCAGGCAACTTGTTGTCTGGGCCCACGTCCATAGCTGGAGAGAGATTCAGGACGAACCAGACGCCAGGTCTCGCCCACGCACGATTTCAGGGACGTATCGATGAGATTTGGGACTAAAAGTTCTCGCGGGGACGAGGTAAAGCTTTGGGGGCCTGATCGGATGGGAAGAATGTTCGTGCCTGTGAGAACGAGCAGTTTGGAGGGGTTGAGGGGGGCCTGCTCTGGGTAGAATTTAGTCCCTGGAAATTCCTGTTGACGTCTTGACCCCCCCGGGACCTCCGCCCTCACAGTGTAACCTTACATGCAAATCGGTTCTCGACAGATGTCGGGAGTTAAGCCCGGATGGGTCACAGTGGAGCGGACGAACGCAGAGACCCCTGTTCTAGGACACGAGGGGCTATGTGAACACGGAGACGGAGATGTGACTCATCGTCCCTCGGGGCCCCCGGAAGGAGCCAGGGCTGCCGACACCTTGATCTCACACTTCTGTGTCCACAGCCGTGAGACAGTCAATGCCGACTCCTTCACCCGCCCGGCTGGCGCTATTCTATTTTGGCAGGTGTAACAAATCACACAGGTGACAGCAGGGAGAGAGGAGAAATGGGTTAGACCTGCTGCGCTCACGTGCGCACACGACTCGCAGATGGGGTGTTTGTTGGTTCGGATCGCCTGTCTGTGATCGCGAGATTGTTTTCAAAGCCGTTCCATCACACAATTCCTTTTCCTTGGGCTCTCAATTTGTTTCTGATCTCTCTGTGCCCTAGGTGACTTCATAGTCTGACTTGATCAACGCTTCACACTTTAAGGAACAAAGTATCACTTTATACTGTTAAATTTATATCTTTTAAAAAAAAATCAACTTGTGTGTTTCAGTGTGCACCAGCTGTTCTCCAGGTAACTCGACGGCAGAATATCCATATATTTTTATCGCTTTATATTCATTTTGAAATATCTCCTCATTTTTGTGAGCGGTGTTGTATTTCCACACAATTTACCCACATTTCAAGACGTAGATTATCAAGTGTGGGAGATTGAACAATTGATGGATAATTCCTAAACCTCCTCTCTGATCAGAGAGATGTTTGGTGAGGGCAGGACTAGGGGATGTTGACTGTGTGTTATATTTGCTCACACACACACACACACACACACACACACACACACACACACACACACCCCTGTCCTAAATTACCGCATGGTCTGTCATTTTGGTCTCTGGGACCACGAAGACTTTTGGACTTTCGGTCTCAGCGATGTATCCCTTCCGTTATTCTATCCCTGTGAACTTGAGCCGAACCCTTGCCCGAGTCCTTATGAAAGGGAGTCAGGAAGGTCAAAGGAAGGGGAGGGAACTGGAATGATGGAGTAGAGACAGACTCAGCTTCCTCGCTGCTGCTGTGAGGCTGGAAGGAGTCGTTAACCCAGGAGACACGGCCCCTGGAGGGAGTGTGGCCCCGACCCGCCTCAGACTCACTTCCAGAACTGCGGAGGAATACACTTGTGGCGTCTGAAGCCATAAAGTGGCTGTAATTTGTCACGGCACCCACAGGAAACTAATACGGATTTAGACACAGAACAGCTTTGTTTTTTTGTGGGTTTCTTTTGTATTTTTCTGAAGTTGGAAACGGGGAGGCAGTCAGACAGACTCCCGCATGCGCCTGACCGGGATCCACCTGGCACACCCACCAGGGGGCGATGCTCTGCCCCTCCGGGGCGTCGCTCTGTTGCAACCAGAGCCATTCTACCGCCTGAGGCAGAAGCCAAGGAGCCATCCCCAGCGCCCGGGCCATCTTTGCTCCAATGGAGCCTTGGCTGCGGGAGGGGAAGAGAGAGACAGAGAGGAAGGAGAGGGGGAGGGGTGGAGAAGCAGATGGGCGCTTCTCCTGTGTGCCCTGGCCGGGAGTTGAACCCGGGACTCCTGCACGCCAGGCCGATGCTCTACCACTGAGCCAACCGACTGCCCCTGCCACACTCACCGCTGTCTCAGCAAAGACGCCCTCTTCCTGCATAACACGTGTCCAAACAGCAGTTGTGCGACTTTTGAAAATCATTTCCTTAGAATCATCCCCTCGTCTTCTTCCTCTGGATTTCTTACAATACCTGACACGTTCGGACCTGGTCAAGACTTTGTTTAAGGAATTCAGAAAAATACAAGCAGGGAAGCGAGAAAACCTATACTCTACCTACTTCCACCTCTGAGCCAGAACCAGTCTCGAGAAAAAGCCAAAGTGAGGACGCTGACGTCAAAAAGAACGGCTTTGGATTTCATCTGTTTCCCCCTTTTTTATACATTTCATTAGCTTGAGCTAAATTCACCTTTCGCAGTGAATGATTTTGGCAAAGGAAAAAAAAAACACATTTTTTTTCCCTATGGCTGCCATTCTTTCTTACCTTTTCTTCTTCCTCGTGTTATTAATTGAAATCTTTCCTGTTGAACAAATTAATAAATGGAAGAGATGGTGATTGTCTGGAACAGACATGTCAGCACTACACGTTAAGAAGCGTCCCTATAGATTGTCCTATGTTCTTGCCGAAACGTAGGCAGTAATTTGGAAGTACTTGTACAGTGGTCGCTACTCCTGTGCAGAACAGATTGATCGACTAGTTATAAGCCATTGTATGATTTCCGAGTAACAGATTGGGTTCTGGCTTTGGGGTCCGTTTCAACATTTAAGTGCTCTCGTGAGTCCTTCCATGTGGCTCCACCTCTTGGTGGCATTTTTTCCCCTTTCAATGTGAAGGTTTAGATTAGACGATTGTCATAACAGGACGAGTAGACGACTCATTTTCCCCCAGAGCTTTTGAAAGAAAAACGGAAAAGAACACAGTTTATTAAAGAGGTAGCCGTTTATGACATTTGAAAACAAAATAAAAAGGGTCACATATGTTGGGGTGAGTGAAATTTAAGTCACAGGTAAGCTCTCACCAAAAAAAATAAATAAATAGAGCATGCGATAGGCAAAAATGTGTATTTAAAAACCTCTGATCATAAATGAGAATTATTTAAATAAGAACATTTGCTTTAGTATAACAACACCTACGGAAACTTAAATCTTCCTGAAACAGTATCATTTTTAAGCCAGTCTCTCAACATGAATCAGAGAAGGAGTATATATTGGTCGCTTGACATTTGCCGTTTATTATCTGGGCTCTTCTCATAAACGATTGTGTTTAATCCTCGCTCCCCCTGTTTGATTGATGCCCGGTTCTCCTCACTTGATCATTGGAAGGCCCGGTGCTGACAGGACCCACTGTCCAAAGGTCACCAGGCTCTCAAACATTCTGCGCTCAGTCTCCTGACCCTGCGACGGCTCTCTGGCTGTGGGTGGGTGTGAAGGGGTGTCCAGGCACGGAGGAGGTGAGGACATCCGGGCAGGGCGATGTCGGGTCCCCCAGGCTGAGAATCTGCAAAGCCCCGAAGCAGCGAGGGGTGTCGGGACCAGCTCGGGGCGAGCTTGCAGCCTTGGGGCTTCGTCCTCAGGGCGATGTCGGGTCCCCCAGGCTGAGAATCTGCAAAGCCCCGAAGCAGCGAGGGGTGTCGGGACCAGCTCGGGGCGAGCTTGCAGCCTTGGGGCTTCGTCCTCGGGACGTCGTCTTGTCCGGCAGTCGGACGCCTCCGGGCCTCACCAGGCGCGTCTGGAGAAGGAGGAGGCTGGCTCGTGTGTGCTCTGCAGGTGGAAGACAGCTCTGTAATTCAATCAATGGCGCAGCCTCCCCGGGAAGGAAGGCGGTACTGATTCAAATAAAAGCTACACCTCTGAGCGCCAGGGAGTGTGATGAATGTCCCAGGCTTCACCAAGAATTTATTGGTACCAAATGTTATATCTTGGTTTCTTCTAGGAAGATATAAACCTGATAAATTGTTAGAATCTAAATGAGTTCATATATATATACTTATCCACAGAGAAATACGAGGGGCTTTAAATCAGCAGCGTATTTCTGTGTGTTTATCCATCAACACGCTCTTATCAGAGGCTCTGTTCCTTCATCAGAAGGGAAGGGCAGGGAACACAAGCGGCTTCAACGGCAGCAGCCCCACGACTGTCTCGAGCGAGATGAGCCGTGCGTGTGAGACCCTGGGACGGCCTGCTCTCTCTCGGGACCGCAGACGCTGTGGGATTTCCCCGGAGTCGGGCAGCATCCCGAGGGCTGGGTTCCGAGATCTCACTCACGGGGGGGAGGGGGGGGGGTCCTCCGGGAGAACCTTGACCCCAGGGTGGGTCCCACAGGCTCAGGCCCTGCTGTGGAGGGTCAAGAAAGCAGGGACCAACCCTCATCAGCCTGAGCGCCAGAAGTGAGTGCGGTCCTCGGGAGAGTGGACCCACAGAGCGAGCGTGTCCTCAAGGGCGATCCCAGGAGCGTGTCCTAAAGGGCGATCCCAGGAGCGTGTCCTAAAGGGCGATCCCAGGAGCGTGTCCTCAAGGGTGATCCCAGGAGCGTGTCCTCAAGGGTGATCCCAGGAGCGTGTCCTCAAGGGCGATCCCAGGAGCGTGTCCTAAAGCAGGGGTCCCCAAACTTTTTACACAGGGGGCCAGTTCACTGTCCCTCAGACCATTGGAGGGCCAGACTATAAAAAAAAACTATGAACAAATCCCTATGCACACTGCACAGATCTTATTTTAAAGTAAAAAAAAAAACAAAAAACAAAACAGGAACAAATACAATATTTAAAATAAAGAACAAGTAAATTTAAATCAACCAACTGACCAGTATTTCAATGGGAACTATGCTCCTCTCACTGACCACCAATGAAAGAGGTGCCCCTTCCGGAAGTGCGGCGGGGGCCGGATAAATGGCCTCAGGGGGCCGCATGTGGCCCGCTGGCCGTAGTTTGGGGACCCCTGTGGTAAAGGGTGATCCCAGGAGCTGACTTTCGGGAAGATGGCGACAGGGAGGACATTTTTACTCTCATCGAAGACCAGAGAGAGCTGGAAAAAGGTATTTGTTGTTTCCTGGGCTTCAACACGTGTGGGAAGTCATCATCATTCATGCAATTACTTCTCAGGACCTGCCACCCCACCTTACACCCACACCTGATTATTATTATTATTTTTATTATTATTATTATTATTATTATTATTGCTCAGGAGGGCGATGCTTGGTCTTGTTTTCCATGGTAGTCTGCTGGGCTTGGCGAGCAGTGAGTCCGTGGAGAGATCCCCTTGAGTCTGACGCATGAATGTTGGCATGAATGAGTGACTCGGTATATTGGGGATCGATGCTTTCTGAAGAGACTTACAAGCTGTGTCTTGGCTCAAAAGGAGAATCCACCCAGCAATGGATGACTTAACCAGTTAGCAACATCTAAGCACAGGGCTAGAGATAATGATACAATGTAATGAGGCAAAGCAAAGAAGGTCCTGCTGTGAAACACTTGGGGGATGAATCCGGGTTCTCCCGTCTTTGTTCCCTTAATTAGCGCCGCCGTCTTGCAGACTGGGTGCTCTTCCTCCCGTTTTAAAGATGAGAGGAAACCGGCCTTCTCCGGATGACAGAGTGAGGTCTCCTGTCTTCGCAGCTCCAAGCTTTTCCTCTGCGCCTGGTGTTTCCATGTGAGCGCGCTCACGGGGCTTTAACGGTTGTGGCCGGAGGCACCGAGCGGAGGCGTTGGGATGGGGGGGGGGTATGGAGTTCTTCCCTCCCTGCCAGGGAACCTAGACCCCAGCACAGGCCTGTTTATAACTGCTCCTTCTTCCCTAAACTGTCCCTCAGTCCTGTAAGCTGTTTCTGGGTATGATCGTTCTTCATCCGTAAATATACGGTTCACTTAAAGCTGTCTTCCTGTCCCCTCCGTCCATATTTGCAATCCCAAATATCAGGCAGTCAAGCTCAGGAGGCAGCAAAGAATCCCATATCCTCTAGAACAGTGGTTTTCAACCTTTTCAAGTAAGAGAATTATTTTGGGGACTGCAGGTGGCAGAGAGCACCTGAGCATAAGTGAATTCAACTAAGGTCATTGGGTCTATAATCTTTATACAACATCAGGGTGGTTAACTTTTTCACAGACAGGCTCAAAATTTTTGGCCTACCCATGTACATAGGGACAGTTGGAAAACACTGCTCTAGAATACAGGTACCCTAAACAGCGCACCGTGTCCCTGCTGGAGGACTCCCGTCGCCCACGATGCACAGCCCGCACCCCGTCCGTCCTGGGTGGGTCCTACTAGCATTTCTGAGCCTCGCTACCTCTCTCCCTTCTGCTTTTCACTTCTTTTTCTCCCAAGCAGGCGTTCTTTGACCGACTGTGTTTCCGTGTTGACGGGGGTTGGGGGGGAGACCCTCTGCATCGAGACTTCTGTAACTCCTCCCCCTTGAAGAACGGCAGCATGTCACGTCCGCTGACCTGAGTTTTCGTGCCGTCGGAGAGCACCTGCCGGGTCAGTCGTTCATGGTCGGGTGTGAGTTTTATTGATCGGCCTCTCTATGCCACGCGTGTACTTGGCTCAATATTGATCGTGCACGAAAATGAATAAGGCATAGTCCTTGGTTTGATGCATATGAATAGAATAATTCTGTCTGTTTCAATTAGGAACAGAGGCAATACAGCGCGTGTGACGCACGCCACATGGATACACACACAGGGCGCCAAGAGGAGTCAGGTCACGCACAGAGGTGCGTCCCGCTTGGTCCATCCCAGGGGCGTGTTGGAGGCAGAGTGCCCGTCTGGCAAGAGCCAACGGTGTGCCCCTCTCCCCATCTCCGGGATATCAGGGTGGCTCCACGGTCAAAGTCAGCCCTATAGGAAGAATTGACACCATTGATGTGGAAAAACACTGCCCAGTAGGAATCCCCCCCCACACACACACACATACACACACACCCCTCCTGCAGTCAGTAAGTTTCGTGTGTTCCCCTGGGGTTTAATTCATGTGGGTGCTGAGTGAGGACCCTCAGAGGCTAATGCTTATTTATGAAGGAAGCACTGCGTACATTTCTTGAGAGGAGAGGGCGCACCTGACCGTGTGGGGCTCCCAGAGGAAGCATCGGGCTTTGCTAAGGGGACAGGAGCAGGAGCAAAGGGACAGCCAGCTGCAGAGCCTTGACTGGGACTTCCTCAGGGACGGCAGGGACGGGCAGAGTGAACACGGGGAGACCCGTCAGTCTGAACAGGGGGCTGTGCATGCTCCGGGCGGTCTCTCGTGGTCTTCGGCGGTCCCGGGGTGCTTTAGGGCGAGGGAGGCACAGGCGTGGCACGGGAGAGTCAGGAGAAGGGGGTGCCGGGTGGCAGGTCTGGCCGCTTGGAAATCCGTACACGCTGAGACCCTGCCACCCTGGGAGGGGCGGCCCTCCTCGTCCAGCAAGCCGTGTGAGGGTGTCCAAATACCACACAGTCCAAAAAGTAAAAGTCACGGTTCAGGCACATTCACCAGAAGACGGCTGGTCATCGTGGGAGAACTAGGAGGAGACAGAGAGAAGAGGAAGAGGGCACGGAGGACAGAGGCGGGGCACCACCATGACCAAGCGTCTCAGATCCGTGACCCACCGGAAACACGAAGGGGAAGCCAGAAAGGGCCCCTCACCGGGATGGACACTTGGCTACGGACCCCAGGAGGGACCGTAGGGAGAAGCGAGGACCTTGCTTTGACACGGTCACATGCTTGGACACGAAAGATACCCGTCAAGGTGCCCGTCAGGGAAATATGGCCGGGGGCACATCGTTAGCTCAGGCTCGATCTCTGGGCGGAAGATACACACCCGGTGGCCGTCTCTCCACGAATAAAAGAACCTTTCTAACGTGTGTCCTGTTCTACTGAGTGTGTTCGCGTATAAGGCACTCCTGAACCTCTCCACAGGTTACGTGTTCGGCGAGGCAGGGGGGGGTGCTCCTTGCCAGGCGGCCCTGGGAGAGTCGGAGAACCAGTTCCATCTGCAAAGCCAGCGCCTGGGGCGGAAGGCGCGCCAGCAAATGGGGAGGCTCCCACCTCGCTGGGGGACACGTCAGCTCAGAAACTGGGTCAGAGACGCCTCCCGAGCTCTGGAGCAGGGTTCCAAAAATAGAGGGTGGCACCATTGCCGGTTTACATTCCACTCTCCACAGAGATGTGCGTTCAGGAGTCTGACGGGCTCTTGAACAGTTAGCTCAGGCGGCTAAGCGACCGCCACGTAGAACAAAAGGCGGGGGGGGGGGCACCGCCGAGGCTGGTTCTGGAGCAGAAGACGTGCTTCCCTCCGCACGCCTTCGAAGGGACGGTGACCGAGGGGTCCGGCAAACCTGGAGCACTTGGGGACAGGAAGAGGAACCAGGAGAAGTCAGAAGAGGAGGCGTCACCGACCCGGATCTGGGGTCTCGAGCTCCCTGGCCACGCAGTTGTGGGTCCCCACGTGCGTACCTCAAGGGCAGGCATCCCCAACCTACGGTCCGCGGGCCACATGCAGACCCCTGAGGCCATTTATCTGGCCCCGCCGCACTTCCGGAAGGGGCACCTCTTTCATTGGTGGTCAGTGAGAGGACACTGTATGTGGTAGCCCTCCAACGATCTGAGGGACAGTGAACTGGACCCCTGTGTAAAAAGTTTGGGGACCCCTGCTAGGGAGTGAGTTCTCTCCCCACCCCCGTTTCTGCAGCTGCGAGAGGGGGTCAGCGCCCCTCGTGTCTGCAGGAACTGTGAAAGGTCTTCAGTACCCACGTGTCTGCAGGAACTGTGAAAGGTCCTCAGTGTCTCCCACGTGTCTGCAGGAACTGTGAAAGGTCTTCAGTGTCTCCCACGTGTCTGCAGGAACTGTGAAAGGTCTTCAGTGTCTCCCACGTGTCTGCAGGAACTGTGAAAGATCCTCAGTGCCCACGTGTCTGCAGGAACTGTGAAAGGTCCTCAGTGTCTCCCACGTGTCTGCAGGAACTGTGAAAGGTCTTCAGTGTCTCCCACGTGTCTGCAGGAACTGTGAAAGGTCTTCAGTGTCTCCCACGTGTCTGCAGGAACTGTGAAAGGTCTTCAGTGTCCACGTGTCTGCAGGAACTGTGAAAGGTCCTCAGTGTCTCCCACGTGTCTGCAGGAACTGTGAAAGGTCCTCAGTGTCTCCCACGTGTCTGCAGGAACTGTGAAAGGTCTTCAGTGTCTCCCACGTGTCTGCAGGAACTGTGAAAGGTCTTCAGTGTCTCCCACGTGTCTGCAGGAACTGTGAAAGGTCCTCAGTGCCCATGTGTCTGCAGGAACTGTGAAAGGTCTTCAGTGTCTCCCACGTGTCTGCAGGAAGTGTGAAAGGTCTTCAGTGTCTCCCACGTGCCTGCAGGAACTGTGAAAGGTCCTCAATGTCTCCCACGTGTCTGCAGGAACTGTGAAAGGTCTTCAGTGCCCACGTGTCTGCAGGAAGTGTGAAAGGTCCTCAGTGTCTCCCACGTGTCTGCAGGAACTGTGAAAGGTCCTCAGTGCCCACGTGTCTGCAGGAACTGTGAAAGGTCTTCAGTGTCTCCCACGTGTCTGCAGGAACTGTGAAAGGTCCTCAGTGTCCACGTGTCTGCAGGAAGTGTGAAAGGTCTTCAGTGTCTCCCACGTGTCTGCAGGAACTGTGAAAGGTCCTCAGTGCCCACGTGCCTGCAGGAACTGTGAAAGGTCCTCAGTGTCTCCCACGTGCCTGCAGGAACTGTGAAAGGTCTTCAGTGTCTCCCACGTGTCTGCAGGAACTGTGAAAGGTCCTCAGTGCCCACGTGTCTGCAGGAACTGTGAAAGGTCCTTAGTGTCTCCCACGTGCCTGCAGGAACTGTGAAAGGTCTTCAGTGTCCCCACGTGTCTGCAGGAACTGTGAAAGGTCCTCAGTGTCTCCCACGTGCCTGCAGGAACTGTGAAAGATCTTCAGTGTCTCCCACGTGCCTGCAGGAACTGTGAAAGGTCCTCAGTGTCTCCCACGTGTCTGCAGGAACTGTGAAAGGTCTTCAGTGTCTCCCACGTGTCTGCAGGAACTGTGAAAGGTCTTCAGTGTCTCCCACGTGCCTGCAGGAACTGTGAAAGGTCCTCAGTGTCTCCCACGTTTCTGCAGGAACTGTGAAAGGTCTTCAGTACCCACGTGCCTGCAGGAACTGTGAAAGGTCCTCAGTGTCTCCCACGTGTCTGCAGGAACTGTGAAAGGTCCTCAGTGTCTCCCACGTGTCTGCAGGAACTGTGAAAGGTCCTCAGTGTCTCCCACGTGCCTGCAGGAACTGTGAAAGGTCTTCAGTGTCTCCCACGTGTCTGCAGGAACTGTGAAAGGTCTTCAGTGTCCACGTGTCTGCAGGAACTGTGAAAGGTCTTCAGTGTCTCCCACGTGTCTGCAGGAACTGTGAAAGGTCTTCAGTACCCACGTGCCTGCAGGAACTGTGAAAGGTCCTCAGTGTCTCCCACGTGTCTGCAGGAACTGTGAAAGGTCCTCAGTGTCTCCCACGTGTCTGCAGGAACTGTGAAAGGTCCTCAGTGTCTCCCACGTGTCTGCAGGAACTGTGAAAGGTCCTCAGTGTCTCCCACGTGCCTGCAGGAACTGTGAAAGGTCTTCAGTGTCCACGTGTCTGCAGGAACTGTGAAAGGTCTTCAGTGTCTCCCACGTGTCTGCAGAAACTGTGAAAGGTCCTCAGTGCCCACGTGTCTGCAGGAAGTGTGAAAGGTCTTCAGTGTCTCCCACGTGTCTGCAGGAACTGTGAAAGGACCTCAGTGTCTCCCACGTGTCTGCAGGAACTGTGAAAGGTCCTCAGTGTCTCCCACGTGCCTGCAGGAACTGTGAAAGGTCTTCAGTGTCTCCCACGTGTCTGCAGGAACTGTGAAAGGTCCTCAGTGTCCACGTGTCTGCAGGAACTGTGAAAGGTCTTCAGTGTCTCCCACGTGTCTGCAGAAACTGTGAAAGGTCCTCAGTGCCCACGTGTCTGCAGGAAGTGTGAAAGGTCTTCAGTGTCTCCCACGTGCCTGCAGGAACTGTGAAAGGTCTTCAGTGCCTCCCACGTGTCTGCAGGAACTGTGAAAGGTCCTCAGTGTCTCCCACGTGCCTGCAGGAACTGTGAAAGGTCTTCAGTGTCTCCCACGTGTCTGCAGGAACTGTGAAAGGTCCTCAGTGTCTCCCACGTGCCTGCAGGAACTGTGAAAGGTCTTCAGTGTCTCCCACGTGTCTGCAGGAACTGTGAAAGGTCTTCAGTGTCCACGTGTCTGCAGGAACTGTGAAAGGTCCTCAGTGTCTCCCACGTGCCTGCAGGAACTGTGAAAGGTCTTCAGTGTCTCCCACGTGTCTGAAGGAACTGTGAAAGGTCTTCAGTGTCTCCCACGTGCCTGCAGGAACTGTGAAAGGTCTTCAGTGTCTCCCACGTGCCTGCAGGAACTGTGAAAGGTCCTCAGTGTCTCCCACGTGTCTGCAGGAACTGTGAAAGGTCTTCAGTGTCTCCCACGTGTCTGCAGGAACTGTGAAAGGTCCTCAGTGTCTCCCACGTGTCTGCAGGAACTGTGAAAGGTCCTCAGTGTCTCCCACGTGTCTGCAGGAACTGTGAAAGGTCTTCAGTGCCCACGTGTCTGCAGGAACTGTGAAAGGTCTCCAGTGTCTCCCACGTGTCTGCAGGAACTGTGAAAGGTCCTCAGTGTCTCCCACGTGTCTGCAGGAACTGTGAAAGGTCCTCAGTGTCTCCCACGTGTCTGCAGGAACTGTGAAAGGTCCTCAGTGTCTCCCACGTGTCTGCAGGAACTGTGAAAGGTCTTCAGTGTCTCCCACGTGTCTGCAGGAACTGTGAAAGGTCTTCAGTGTCCACGTGTCTGCAGGAACTGTGAAAGGTCCTCAGTGTCTCCCACGTGTCTGCAGGAACTGTGAAAGGTCCTCAGTGTCTCCCACGTGCCTGCAGGAACTGTGAAAGGTCTTCAGTGTCTCCCACGTGTCTGCAGGAACTGTGAAAGGTCTTCAGTGTCTCCCACGTGCCTGCAGGAACTGTGAAAGGTCTTCAGTGTCTCCCACGTGCCTGCAGGAACTGTGAAAGGTCCTCAGTGTCTCCCACGTGTCTGCAGGAACTGTGAAAGGTCTTCAGTGTCTCCCACGTGTCTGCAGGAACTGTGAAAGGTCCTCAGTGTCTCCCACGTGTCTGCAGGAACTGTGAAAGGTCCTCAGTGTCTCCCACGTGTCTGCAGGAACTGTGAAAGGTCTTCAGTGCCCACGTGTCTGCAGGAACTGTGAAAGGTCTCCAGTGTCTCCCACGTGTCTGCAGGAACTGTGAAAGGTCCTCAGTGTCTCCCACGTGTCTGCAGGAACTGTGAAAGGTCCTCAGTGTCTCCCACGTGTCTGCAGGAACTGTGAAAGGTCCTCAGTGTCTCCCACGTGTCTGCAGGAACTGTGAAAGGTCCTCAGTGTCTCCCACGTGTCTGCAGGAACTGTGAAAGGTCCTCAGTGTCTCCCACGTGCCTGCAGGAACTGTGAAAGGTCTTCAGTGTCTCCCACGTGTCTGCAGGAACTGTGAAAGGTCTTCAGTGTCTCCCACGTGTCTGCAGGAACTGTGAAAGGTCTTCAGTGCCCACGTGTCTGCAGGAAGTGTGAAAGGTGTTCAGTGTCTCCCACGTGTCTGCAGGAACTGTGAAAGGTCCTCAGTGTCTCCCACGTGCCTGCAGGAACTGTGAAAGGTCTCCAGTGTCTCCCACGTGTCTGCAGGAACTGTGAAAGGTCTTCAGTGTCTCCCACGTGTCTGCAGGAACTGTGAAAGGTCTTCAGTGCCCACGTGTCTGCAGGAACTGTGAAAGGTGTTCAGTGTCTCCCACGTGTCTGCAGGAACTGTGAAAGGTCCTCAGTGTCTCCCACGTGTCTGCAGGAACTGTGAAAGGTCTTCAGTGTCTCCCACGTGTCTGCAGGAACTGTGAAAGGTGTTCAGTGTCTCCCACGTGTCTGCAGGAACTGTGAAAGGTCCTCAGTGTCTCCCACGTGCCTGCAGGAACTGTGAAAGGTCCTCAGTGTCTCCCACGTGCCTGCAGGAACTGTGAAAGGTCTTCAGTGTCTCCCACGTGTCTGCAGGAACTGTGAAAGGTCCTCAGTGTCTCCCACGTGCCTGCAGGAACTGTGAAAGGTCCTCAGTGTCTCCCACGTGTCTGCAGGAACTGTGAAAGGTCCTCAGTGTCTCCCACGTGTCTGCAGGAACTGTGAAAGGTCCTCAGTGTCTCCCACGTGTCTGCAGGAACTGTGAAAGGTCCTCAGTGTCTCCCACGTGTCTGCAGGAACTGTGAAAGGTCCTCAGTGTCTCCCACGTGTCTGCAGGAACTGTGAAAGGTCTTCAGTGCCCACGTGTCTGCAGGAACTGTGAAAGGTCTTCAGTGTCTCCCACGTGTCTGCAGGAACTGTGAAAGGTCTTCAGTGTCTCCCACGTGTCTGCAGGAACTGTGAAAGGTCCTCAGTGTCTCCCACGTGCCTGCAGGAACTGTGAAAGGTCCTCAGTGTCTCCCACGTGTCTGCAGGAACTGTGAAAGGTCCTCAGTGCCCACGTGCCTGCAGGAACTGTGAAAGGTCTTCAGTGTCTCCCACGTGTCTGCAGGAACTGTGAAAGGTCTTCAGTGTCCCCACGTGTCTGCAGGAACTGTGAAAGGTCTTCAGTGTCCCCACGTGTCTGCAGGAACTGTGAAAGGTCTTCAGTGTCCCCACGTGTCTGCAGGAACTGTGAAAGGTCTTCAGTGTCTCCCACGTGTCTGCAGGAACTGTGAAAGGTCTTCAGTGTCCCCACGTGTCTGCAGGAACTGTGAAAGGTCCTCAGTGTCTCCCACGTGTCTGCAGGAACTGTGAAAGGTCCTCAGTGTCTCCCACGTGCCTGCAGGAACTGTGAAAGGTCTTCAGTGTCTCCCACGTGTCTGCAGGAACTGTGAAAGGTCTTCAGTGTCTCCCACGTGTCTGCAGGAACTGTGAAAGGTCCTCAGTGTCTCCCACGTGCCTGCAGGAACTGTGAAAGGTCTTCAGTGTCTCCCACGTGTCTGCAGGAACTGTGAAAGGTCTTCAGTGTCTCCCACGTGTCTGCAGGAACTGTGAAAGGTCTTCAGTGTCTCCCACGTGTCTGCAGGAACTGTGAAAGGTCCTCAGTGTCTCCCACGTGTCTGCAGGAACTGTGAAAGGTCTTCAGTGTCCACGTGTCTGCAGGAACTGTGAAAGGTCTTCAGTGTCTCCCACGTGTCTGCAGGAAGTGTGAAAGGTATCCAGCGCCCCACGTGCAAGTCACCATGTGAGAGACGGCCACCATTTCCAGACCGCTGGAAGGAGACACGGCTCCCCGAGTCGGAGACAGAGGACTGTTCTTCACCACACAGCGTCAGCCTGAGCCTCAGGTCCTGGTCAGTCCACCTTCCCCCCAGCCTGGCCCAGGTGGATGGGGGGTTTGTTTCTCTCCCAGGTGAGGAATGTTGAGCTTTGAGAACCCAGACTCCTTCTGCAGAAAGACCTTCTGAACTTCGCCCCAGCGGAGGCGCTCCTTGTATCGTGCTGGACAGGAGCAAAGTGACTTTCTTCTTCCGAGGGGGACACCCTCTCCGTCATTCAAGGCTGCTCCCTGAACGGACACCCCGGGACAGAGGCCTCTGTTCACAGGACGAACAGGCATGTCAGTACGACCCGTGGAGAATCACTTCCAAAAAACATCTACCGCTCAGTTTTGACCTTCTTGGCTTCCGATGAATTTCTCTAAGAGTGTCCTTTTTCTCTGACACTTTGATTTATTTGACCAGCAGAGACTAGGACTGAACCTCTTCAACCTGCCCCACTTAGTATTTTCAACACGCTGCGAGCAGCAGGATAAGGTCACCCCACAATATTAACCCCAGCTGAATCCGTCCCCAAGACGGTCAGGATCTAACCTTGATAAACAAGATAACTTTCTTTCTCAACATCTGCGTCGACCTTCCCACTCGGCTCGGGGCGAGGATGTGCTAGCCAATGCGAAGACTCTGTCTCGGACCCCAGCCGGTAAGTTCAGGGCTATTCTGAGGTCCGCAGACCCAGCCCAGTGAGGCGAGGCTGACCTAAACGCTTCCATCGGCCAACGGGTGCCAATGAATCACTTCAGCTGAAGTGACTGTGTGACTTCTCATTGTCGGAAAGTACTGCCCACGGGGTGGTCATAAATCACCAACCAGTACGCTGTCCTCCTGGAAGCCTTTCTCAACCCCGGTAACCAAGGAGCCTCGCCCGGGAGAGATCTCGCTGGTCGTCTGCGGGCTGCAGTGACCTACGCTGGCGTTTACTTAAACCCTTGTAACCACCCGGCAGGTTCAAGTCCCGGTGTTTCCGAAGGGAGGCGAGGTAGGGGCTGGCTTCCACACGCACAGTAAAATCACGGAGACCGCAGAGGAGGGAAAGTGTCCTTTGCGATTATTTCTCCAAGTGGGCCCTCCACACTTTGGGAGGGACCTCTATTGTGGTCACCTGGCCAGCTAGGAGGATTTGGGGTCCACAGTTCCTTTTTTTAATAACTGAGATGAGTCCTTGTTTTAGACGGGGTTGCCTGCTGACCATCGGGCTCGCTTGGCCTGTGTGCCCGTGCCGTCGGGAGAATGAATGGGGGGCGGCTACAGAAACGGGGTAGGACCCTGGCTGGTTGGCTCAGTGGTAGAGCGTTGGCCTGGTGTGCAGGAATCCAGGGTTTGATTTCCGGCCAGGGCACACAGGAGAAGTGCCCATCTGCTTCTCCACCCCTCCCCCTCTCCTTCCTCTCTGTCTCTCTCTTCCCCTCCCGCAGCCAAGGCTCCATTGGAGCAAAGTTGGCCCGGGCGCTGAGGATGGCTATTGGCCTCTGCCCCAGGCGCTAGAATGGTTCCAGTTGCAACAGAGCAATATCCCAGATGGGCAGAGCATCGCCCCCTGGTGGGCATGCCAGGTGGATCCCGGTCGGGCGCATGCGGGAGTCTGTCTGACTGCCTCCCCCCTTCTCACTTCGGAAAAAGAAAAAAAAAAAAGAAAAGAAACGGGGCTCTCAGAGGTGTGTGCGCAGGAGGTGGGTCTACCCTGCTGTTTCCAGCTTCAAGGAGGTTAAGGGTATGAATCAAATCATGGTCAGAGATCTCGGACGGGCCACACCCAGCATCAGCTGACCTTAGGGCATCGGCAGCAATTCCAGGAAGCAACACAAGACACTGTCCTTTGGTGAGAAACGGTCCGAGGT
The DNA here is from genome assembly GCF_036850995.1 of Saccopteryx leptura. Lineage (NCBI taxonomy): Eukaryota > Metazoa > Chordata > Mammalia > Chiroptera > Emballonuridae > Saccopteryx > Saccopteryx leptura. The sequence goes on along the minus strand of NC_089514.1, from coordinate 1,619,539 downwards.
CAGCTCTGAGGACGCAGACCTTCCCCGTCGTCTCTCCTCTCTCCATCTGTCCCAGGGTCTCGAAGGTGCCCCCTCCCCACGCCCCAGGGTGATGGTCATTTAGAAAGCCGGGATGTCCTTTCTCAGGAGTTACCACCATTGTTCCAGTAGTCTCCTGACCCTGCCTGGACCTCTCAGCTGCAGAGGTCAGAGCAATAGGGATAGTGGCGTTTTTATAAAACTTAACTGGAAGAAGGTTTAAGATACTTTTATCCCAGTTCTCACCCAGAGAGTGTGGCAACCAGGGAAGCCAGCTGGGAAGAGAAACATACCGTATTCTCCCATCTATAAGACGCACCTTAATCTTGGGGCCCAAAATTTGAAGAAAAAAAAAAAGTATTACATAAAGTTATTGAACTTCAGTTTTATTCATCATAAAATCATACAGCTCCTTATCCGCATGAAAAAGCAGGAAATGCAAGTAAAAAAATCCAAACCACTGTATAAGACGCACCCAGTTTTTAGACCCCAAATTTCTCGGAAAAGGGTGAGTCTTACACATGGGGAAATACGGTATCTCCTAGCTGGAAATAGCCTGGTTGAATTCCCAAATATTCAAAATAGGCCTGTCCATGTATAAAAAACAAACAAACAAAAAACAGTGATAGGATATGACTAATTTTTCTTCTTTTCTTTTAAATGTTGAGTCAGTCATGGCGGTAACCCCGGCTTTGGGCTTAAACCGCTCTCAACCCCGTTTGTAAGTCGAGCTTCGAGGTCCTGAGTGCAGGGAGTGGGGACTCTGGGGACAGAGGGCTGGAAGGAGGAAGTTTTGAGGCCATTTCAAAGGTCAGTGGAGACTCCAGATAGCACTCCCCCCCCGTGGTGTTGGCCCTCCCCATTTCAGAGTCAGGCTGCCTCCACTGGAAACAGAGGATGTTACCAGATGTGCCCAGAGGTCTCCTTTGGGGAGTCTTCAGTCAGTGGCCCATTGTTTGGGGTCCCCAGACCCCCAGCGCCCTCTGCCGTTCCATCCTCCGTGCTCGGTCCTGGCCGTATTTCTTTCCTGTTCAGGACGGACTTCCCGTGAGCGACTTCAACAACGCACTCCGTTAGCGCTCCAAGGACACCTGTGCCCCGTGGGGTGTGCCCGCTCAGGGGAAAGGGTTGGGAGGGTGGGGCCGTGGGGTGGGTGCAGGGGACCCCGGCGGGTGGGCGAGGAGGTCCGTGCGAAGGGTGGGGCCGTGGGGTGGGTGCAGGGGACCCCGGCGGGTGGGCGAGGAGGTCCGTGCGAAGGGTGGGGCGTGGGGTGGGTGCAGGGGACCCCGGCGGGTGGGCGAGGAGGTCCGTGCGAAGGGTGGGGCGTGGGGTGGATGCAGGGGACCCTGGCGGGTGAGGAGCTCTGTGCGGAGGTGGGGCCGTGGAGTGGGTGCAGGGGACCCTGGCGGGCGAGGAGCTCCATGCGAAGGGTAGGGCCGTGGAGTGGGTGCAGGGGACCCTGGCAGACGAGGAGCTCTGTGGGAAGGGTGGGGCCGTGGAGTGGGTGCAGGGGACCCTGGCGGGTGGGCGAGGAGTTCCGTGTGAAGGGTGGGGCGTGGGGTGGGTGCAGGGGACCCTGGCAGGCGGGCGAGGAGCTCCGTGCGAAGGGTGGGGCTGTGGGGTGGGTGCAGGGGACCCCGGCGGGTGGGTGAGGAGCTCTGTGGGAAGGGTGGGGCCGTGGGGTGGGTGCAGGGGACCCTGGCGGGTGAGGAGCTCTGTGGGAAGGGTGGGGCCGTGGGGTGGGTGCAGGGGATCCTGGCAGACGAGGAGCTCTGTGGGAAGGGTGGGGCGTGGGGTGGGTGCAGGGGACCCTGGCAGGCGGGCGAGGAGCTCCGTGCGAAGGGTGGGGCTGTGGGATGGGTGCAGGGGATCCTGGCAGACGGGTGAGGAGCTCTGTGGGAAGGGTGGGGCCGTGGGGTGGGTGCAGGGGACCCTGGCAGGCAGGTGAGGAGCTCCGTGTGAAGGGTGGGGCTGTGGGGTGGGTGCAGGGGACCCTGGCGGGCGAGGAGCTTCGTGTGAAGGGTGGGGCCGTGGGGTGGGTGCAGGGGACCCTGGCAGGTGAGGAGCTCCGTGTGAAGGGTGGGGCTGTGGGGTGGGTGCAGGGGACCCTGGCAGACGGGTGAGGAGCTCCGTGTGAAGGGTGGGGCTGTGGGGTGGGTGCAGGGGACCCTGGCGGGTGAGGAGCTCCGTGCGAAGGGTGGGCCGTGGGGTGGGTGCAGGGGACCCTGGCGGGCGGGTGAGGAGCTCCGTGCGGGGGTCTCAGGGGTCAGTCTCTGAGTCCAGTTCCCCTTGCTCCCCCGGGACACCGCTAAGGTCTGGAATTCTCTAAAATGTTCCCAAATAGCCTGGGAACATTAAGAGCATAGATTTCGACTCACTCTGATGCGTTGTGACCGCCGGTGGAATTTAGGATCATTCTAGAACGTGCGTCTGTGTTTCTGTGTCTCATAGAAAAGTCACTGGCTTCTAGGTGGGATTCCTGGCCCCACCTCTCATCAGTCCTGTGATTCCGGGAGAATTACCACTTAACTCCTTCCTTCTCCAGTTCTCTCTGTGCGAACTAGAAATAACAATGACTGCGATCCAGGATATATTTTGATTTTTAAAGATGAGGGAGGCAAAAAAGTCAGATGGCAGAGAGGGAGACGGAAGCCTGCTCCGATGCCTCAGCACACTTTGTTGAAGACACACCGCACGCACATCTTATAAGTGGAACTTGAAACAAGCGCTCAGTGAACGGACCAGGAATTCTTGTGTTTACACAGTGTGCCCACGGGGGTCTTCATCCTCACAGCGAGCCCCCCAGTCAAAGCACTACTCTTATATTTTAAGATAAGGAAACCGAGGTGTAGAGATGCGGAAGTTTTTCCTCAGGATTACTGAGTCGTCGAACGCCATCACCAGGATAGGAGCCAAATTTGCTTGAGTTCAAATTCCCTGATTTATCACCGTGGCTTTCGTGACAAATGACCGGGCTTTCCAATAAAGAAATTAAATCATGAAATCGAGGTACATTGCTACGGAGTTCCATTTCCTCAGAGGGATGACCCATATTTCAAAGGCCGTCCTCTGCCTAATCCATCCTTCCGTCAGCGGTCAGAAAGAAACCACATTCACTTCAGGCTCGATCCTTAGGCTTCCGATGCTTTTTATTCATGTCACGCAGTGTACTCTCATAGTCCGCCCCGGAGAACAGCTCCCAGCCAATGAGAAACCAGCGACCCCGCGTCCTGGCCTCTCAGCGTGGCACGCCTCGGGGGAGGCCGCCTTGCCCAGGTCCCCCTGGGGGTCACCCACCGCAGTCCAACACACATGTGTGGGCCCCCCAGGGCTGCCTTCTTCCCCCACCTCACTTCTCCGTGACCAGGATCGCTTCCTAAATCAGTGACTTGCCCCTCAGCCCTCGTCTCCGTGGTGTCTGTTTTTGTGGAAAGCTCCACGGGAACAGAGCCCTGGGCAAAGGCGCCCCAGAGCTGAGAGGACTGGGTCCTCCTCGGTGGCCTTGTTCCCTCGGGCATGCGATTCCGTGATGATCCCCGTGGGGCACAGAAAGGGCGAGCAGGAAGGAGGCAGACTCCAGGGGATTTGATGGGTTCCAGCCTCCCCCCCCCCAGGTTGTCACGGTGATACCTGCCTGTGACCCCTCAATCCTATCACTGCAAACACCTCCCGTTGCCCAGCGGACCCCAGAAACCCCCGGAGGGCTCAGCGGCTCACTCACAGGGTCTTCTTGACCACCATTCACGCAACTTCTTAATAACGCCGCTCCAGTGAACACTAGGAAATGGTGGCTGATGAATGGAAAAGCGAGCGGAATCCTTACTTTGGGAATTTCTCTTGGACCGTTTGGACAGCCACTGACAAGCTCCACAAAGCGTCTGGGGTCTGTCCATCTCCCTGGGTCTCACTCTCCTTGTGCAGTGTGGGGCGTATTGGGTGCTCAAGGGAGAGGTTTAGAAAATGCTCAAATAATTGTCTGCAGCAGGTATTGCATAAATATTTGCTGAGAAACATTAACTTCTGCCATTTCTGAGGATGACATGACCATGTTTCTCCCATGAATGACTTGGGAGATAGCAAACGGATGTTAAAAAAATAATAATAATAAAGTCGTTGGTTTTGTTACACACATTTCCCCTCAGGGATAGCTGTTGGGTTATAAGAAGCTGCAACTTTGTTTCGTTCTATGTAGCGCCTCTGGCTCTGAATAGCAAGGCTGAAGCCTGTTATTCAACAACACAGAAAAATCTGCTCACTCCTCACTGAAGCTTTGCCAGGTGGGATCAGCAGGTGTTTCACTCTGTGTCCAAAAACGGCGAGCGAGGCGGGGAAGTGCTTCACTGACAGAAGGAAGCCTTATTTGCTGCTGAATTTGTCTGACATCTAGAGCTTATTGCTACAACTCAGATGTTTTGAGTATTTCTTTTTTGTTGTTGTTTTTTGTTTGTTTGTTTTTTGTTTGGTTTTTGTTTTGTTTTTTGAGGAGTATTTCTTTTTAATGTCACTCTGGTACATTTTTTTCCCCCACACATATCAATAGTAATCAATTTATTTGTAAGTCTTTTTCAAATACTTTCTGAATGTCAAATGCGTTTCATGTCATGACCCATACGGATGAGACACACTCTAAGAGAGAGTCAAGTCTTATGGCCCGGAATGTAACTGTACGATTCAAAGGATTTCAAAAGAGAGCCCGCAGTGTGTAGGGATAGATCATGATGGCAACAGGTGTTTGGGGGGGGGGGGAGCTTCCGAGAAACTGTCATTTCAGCAGAGAAAGAAAGAGGGAGGTGGAGTTCTGAGGGGTTAGACAGACTGGTCAGCAGACACGTAAGGAAGGGGAGTTGCTACACTCAGTTGGGGAAACAATGACTAGAGATGGATGGGGGGGCGTTTAAAGGGCTTTGCCCACGTAGTGACTTTGCAGATTCATAAATGCCACAGCAAGTAGAGAAAGTGACAGATGACATGAGCGGAAGGGACACTCTGAGGTGGAGGAGATATCACGGGAAGCTGCCTGGAAGAGGAGGTAAGGAGAGCCAGAGGCCAGGTGTGGGTTTTAAGAGTGTTTGGAGGCAGGGGAGGCTTCCAATGCATAGACTCAGGACAAGTGCAGAGAATAGAAGGTGAGCCATGATTTTATCTGGTTGGAGGGTAAGAGAAAGGAAAGAGAAGGAAGGAAGAGCTTTTGCCTCGATCATTATGCTGTAACCTTCTCCGCAGCAGAGTAATCTCCATTTGTCTTTGTAGCGATTGAACCAGGGAATACAAGCTATGCCACGCCTTCCAACTGACTAAGAGAACAAATGTTTTCTAAGTAAATTAGGTCCAAGACCAGAGGTCCAGTTCTGCCTCTAGAGTCCACCGCCTCCTGCTGGAGTGACCTTGGGCACGTACGTGAAGATCTCAGCTTGCTTCATATAAAATGGCTCTCAAGCCTGACCTGTGGTGGCGCAGTGGATAAAACATCAACCTAGAAATGCTGAGGTTGCCGGTTCGAAATCCTGGGCTTGCCTGGTCAAGGCACATATGGGAGTTGATGCTTCCTGCTCCTCCCCCTTCTCTCTCTCTCCCTCTCTGTCTCCTCTCTAAAAATGAATAAATAAAATAAAATTTAAAATGGCTCTCAAGAAAAAAATGTCTGTCGTTGGTGGAAAATGCAGAGCCCTTATTTGCCATTTTAGCTGAGAAGACGAGAGGTGAGCAACCCAAATTGTGAGCTTGAACACTGTGTGAATTACTGCAGGACGGTGTTTCCAAAGGACTGCTTGTGAGCCACCTGCCAGGGTCCCCTGCAGTCACCGTGAAAGGCAGACAACCAAACCCTCTGCGTCAGAATCCTTGACACAAGCTCCCGGGTGGCTCTCGGGCTCACACAACATTTCAGAACATTTCTAGACATCTTACTAGTTAAAAAGTTGCGATCGTGTCTGTCTGTGGTGATTTTCTCCCGTGGATGTGGCTGTGGAAGTGAAGATGGTCATAATTGAGCTTCCATTTCTTACACGTTGAATCCCTGAGGGTTTACTTGACTCTCCACCTTTCATCAAATAATTAGTGTCAGCTGTTGGCAGGCAGGATGTGTGAGGCCGAAGTCTTCAGCACAACACCTGGGTGCTCTTTATTTTTCTATAATCTGACAGGAAAAACAATATTACGTAGTTCAACGATTTCGTTAGGTCTTGATTACAGAAAATCATAGATTCCTTCCACCCAACGCTACAGTGTTTCTATTCTTCACTTAAGAAACCCGCGCCTATTTGCTCAAAACTGGGGTGTGCCACAGCCAACACCCTTGGAGGGTAGTGCCCAGCAAAACTCGGGGATGTTTGAGAGCGGGGGTGAGGGAAGGGGTTGGACGAGCAAAGCCTCCCTGGACTCTGAAAAGGACATCCTACGTAGAGAACTTTGAAAGTTCCCTTAGCAAGTCCGTGTCAGGCACACCTGACATAATTCCGTCAAACTGCACAGTGAAGAGAGAGAGAGAGAGAGAAAGAAAAGGTGTCATTTTTCCAGATGGCGGGGTTTTTTGCACAAAAGGACCTTCTTTCATCCAAATTAGTAGCAACTAGAAAAGTCCACAACGAATACTATAAAAATTATTTAGGGGGAAAAGAAAAGATGATTTCACTTGGACGTTACAATGTGAAACACATCATCCTGGGTATAAAGTGAAAAACCGAACGTCACCGCAGAAAGTCTAGGCGATAACATCTAGACAGATAAGAATTTTTGGTACAGAGCCGATGCAGTGCTCAGAGGAAAATGCACATAAGTGAAACACTACACCAGTCAATATTTTTGTAAATAAGAAACTTAGCCCATAATAAAATTCAAACATACTGAAAACACAAAAAGACCAAGGAGATAAACTAAGAGAAAGCAGAGGAATGAATGGATGAAAATAAAAGCGGAGATTAAAAAAAAAAATTATAAAAGTAACGGGAACTTTAAAAATAATAACAAGCTCTCTCTGAGAAATCTGTATAATAAGAAAACAGCGGCAAAGACTAATATAAAACAAAGACTGACATGATAAAGTTACCGAAATAATTATCAAAAGAGATAAACCAATAAACAAACAAAAAGCTAGACTCTCTTGTCTATGCGTAAATAGATAATTAGTAAACCCAGGTGAGAGAAATAACTTTCAGGGAAAATGGACTCTGGCACACGGACCAATGATGGAGCAGACCGTCGGAAGCGCCCCCCGCCCACAGGAAATAACACGGTGTCCCTTAGCCCTGACTCACGGGGCTCGCTGATCGCACAGGCGTGGTCCGCACAGGAGCTGAAGCTGAGCTCTTCAGCTGGTCCTCAACCCGACTGAGACGCAATTTCTCAATTAAAACACAGGAAAAACACAAACACCTGAGAGTATCATCTTCTGGTGAAATGGAACAAACACTTAAACAATTCAGGCAGGCAAAATGAACAAGGTGATATGGAAATAATATTTATAAATACTACTTTCCCAAAAAAGAAAGAAGAAAAAGAAGAAGAACCAGGGAAAATATATCAGTGAAAACAGTTGTTAAATTTTCAAGAAGAAACAGTGGACGGCTGACAAAGCATCTACTAGAGATTGTTATCTCTAAGAAAACGGATGTCTCCGGACAGACGGGGCCGGGATGGCGTCGTGAGCTGACCCATGTTCCCCAGGAAGACATCTGAAGGTCCTGTCCTCGGCACCGCGGAGCGCGACCTGGTTCGGAACGAGGGTCTTTGGGGACGTTAGTGCACAGACACACAGACGGGGAAGACCAGGTACAGAGAGCGAGGGTGGACGTCCAGTGACAGAAGTGTGACAGCATCAGCACACACACGCCAAGGGTGACCCAGGGTCGCCAAGAAAGCACCAAAAACTGGGACGAGGCAAGGAGGGACCCCCCTGCAGCCTTCTGGGGGAGCCTGGCTCTTGTCTGGACCTGAGTTTTTCTTGATGTCAGACAACCAGTCTGTGGGACTCGCTACGAGCAGCCCGGGCACACTAATGCCAGCTCTCAGCACCAGGCAAGGGTGACAATCATCTACCCGTGGGGGGGCAGTGCCACTGGGTAAGAGAGAGAGGCAAGGAGATGGGGGGCAGTGCCACTGGGCAAGAGAGAGACAAGGAGATGGGGGGCAGTGCCACTGGGTAAGAGAGAGACAAGGAGATGGGGGGTGCCGCTGGGTAACAGAGAGAGAGACAAGGAGATGGGGGGTGCCGCTGGGTAAGAGAGAGAGACAAGGAGATGGGGCAGTGCCACTGGGTAAGAGAGAGAGACAAGGAGATGGGGGGTGCCACTGGGTAAGAGAGAGAGACAAGGAGATGGGGGGTGCCACTGGGTAAGAGAGAGAGACAAGGAGATGGGGGGTGCCACTGGGTAAGAGAGAGAGACAAGGAGATGGGGGGTGCCACTGGGTAAGAGAGAGAGACAAGGAGATGGGGCAGTGCCACTGGGTAAGAGAGAGAGACAAGGAGATGGGGGGTGCCACTGGGTAAGAGAGAGAGACAAGGAGATGGGGGGTGCCACTGGGTAAGAGAGAGAGACAAGGAGATGGGGGTGCCACTGGGTAACAGAGAGAGACAAGGAGATGGGGGGTGCCACTGGGTAAGAGAGAGAGACAAGGAGATGGGGGGTGCCACTGGGTAAGAGAGAGAGAGACAAGGAGATGGGGCAGTGCCACTGGGTAAGAGAGAGAGACAAGGAGATGGGGGGTGCCACTGGGTAAGAGAGAGAGACAAGGAGATGGGGGGCAGTGCCACTGGGTAAGAGAGAGAGACAAGGAGATGGGGGGTGCCACTGGGTAAGAGAGAGAGACAAGGAGATGGGGGGTGCCACTGGGTAAGAGAGAGAGACAAGGAGATGGGGGTGCCACTGGGTAACAGAGAGAGACAAGGAGATGGGGGGTGCCACTGGGTAAGAGAGAGAGACAAGGAGATGGGGGGTGCCACTGGGTAAGAGAGAGAGACAAGGAGATGGGGGAGTGCCACTGGGTAAGAGAGAGAGACAAGGAGATGGGGGGTGCCACTGGGTAAGAGAGAGAGACAAGGAGATGGGGGGCAGTGCCACTGGGTAAGAGAGAGAGACAAGGAGATGGGGGGTGCCACTGGGTAAGAGAGAGAGACAAGGAGATGGGGGGCAGTGCCACTGGGTAAGAGAGAGAGACAAGGAGATGGGGGGGCAGTGCCACTGGGTAAGAGAGAGAGAGACAAGGAGATGGGGGGGCAGTGCCACTGGGTAAGAGAGAGAGACAAGGAGATGGGGGGCAGTGCCACTGGGTAAGAGAGAGAGACAAGGAGATGGGGGGGCAGTGCCACTGGGTAAGAGAGAGAGACAAGGAGATGGGGGGTGCCACTGGGTAAGAGAGAGAGACAAGGAGATGGGGCAGTGCCACTGGGTAAGAGAGAGAGACAAGGAGATGGGGGGTGCCACTGGGTAAGAGAGAGAGACAAGGAGATGGGGGGTGCCACTGGGTAAGAGAGAGAGACAAGGAGATGGGGGTGCCACTGGGTAACAGAGAGAGAGACAAGGAGATGGGGGGCAGTGCCACTGGGTAAGAGAGAGAGACAAGGAGATGGGGGGTGCCACTGGGTAAGAGAGAGAGACAAGGAGATGGGGGGTGCCACTGGGTAACAGAGAGAGACAAGGAGATGGGGGTGCCACTGGGTAAGAGAGAGAGAGACAAGGAGATGGGGGGTGTCACTGGGTAAGAGAGAGAGAGACAAGGAGATGGGGGGTGCCACCGGGTAACAGAGAGAGACAAGGAGATGGGGGTGCCACTGGGTAAGAGAGAGAGACAAGGAGATGGGGGGTGCCACTGGGTAACAGAGAGAGACAAGGAGATGGGGGGTGCCTCTGGGTAAGAGAGAGAGATACAAGGAGATGGGGGGGCTCTGCCACTGGGTAACAGAGAGAGAGGCAAGGAGATGGGTGTGTGTGTGCTGGGACAGGCCCAGGCTGCTTTGAGAGGCAGTCAGTAGAAATGTGGGCATGAAAGTTGCTTCCGCTGTGTCACCTGAGACGTAAATGCGTTCAGAAACAGGAAGGAAGGTGATCTTTGTTACCAAGCACCAGACAACGTTGCTGACTGTGTCCTTCTGTTGGGCGGAAGGGAGGGCTCAGGAGCCACGGACTTAGCTGTTCGGCTGCTGTTTCTAAGCAAAGCGTGGAAGGCAGGGTCTGGTTTCTCCTGGCTGCCGGCGGTACAGCAGGAGAGAAAACGGAGAAGTTGAGGAAGGAACCAGTAAGCAAAAACAACAACAACCAGTCTTTGAGGCACATGCCACTGACCCTCGGTGCTGTGACAGGGCCACCTGGCCTCTAAGCCACAAAGAGGACATCAGCCCTGTGAAGAGTAAGGCAGACACGGATCGGTGAGAGACAAGTGTCCCCAAGTCACACGGAGATGCACAGAGGTGCTATAAGAGGCGCCCGCTGTAGTTAAATTCCCTACGTCTGGAAAAAGTTCACCGAACACCCACGTGAAAGCCTGTATTGTTGCCTGTCGGGAATGATAGCAGAGAACTATGACAGGTAATAAACTTGAGGAGAACCGTAATTTAAAGTCACAAAACATCCTGAAACTCCAACATCTTCTGTAGCTCTAACAGTGACTCGAGAGACTATTTCTCATTGAGATGGGGGAAAAAAAAAAAAAAGAGTGGAAATTTGAGAAACGCCTTCACCGAGGGTGACATTTAGGCCACCCGCATGATTTAGAATACGTGTAATTGAATTTTTGATATTTCGGTGCGAGAAGAAAATGTCTGCAAAGGTCTCCGGTTTTCGCAGCGTGGCCCCGAGGATGCCCGGGTCTATGGATTATCCATCTTTCTTCTTCTGTTTCGGAGCTGGACGTGAGAAGGATGAGTGTGCTTCCTCACAGTGCGGAGGGGCGTGCCCTTGGGAACTCGGGGGAGGTGCAGGTCACATTGGCCCGGAACAGTTAATAGTGCTGGATCCTCCACCTTTCCTTTTAACATTCCAGTCACCGTTCATGCAGCCTTCTTCACTCGCTCGGTTGGAGGTGAAGCAGGTCAGCCCCCAGGAAGAGCGGGGTGTGGACGGGGGTGGAGGCAGGCAGAGCTGAGCCCGCTTGCCCTCCACACGCCCACCACACCCCCCGGAAGCGGCCTCCAGGTTTCTGAGAGACGCCCCTGGAATCAAGGGCTGCGTCCTCAGGACTGTCTCCCCGTCTAACGGGTCGTGAGTAACGTCCTTCGGAGACCCCACACTCGATCCCGTGTGACCTGCCGTTGCCTGTCGGTCATTCGAGTGTCCGTTCCCCACGTGGTGACTCCCCATTAGCCTTGCCCGCCTTTCTCGTTCTGTGGTTCACGGCCTGGCTCTGTCGTTCAGCATTGGCACCCACTCCTGTTTTGCGATCGATACCCTTGGCTCGTCCGTTGTCTGACATTTTTCTTGTTGGGCTCTGCCTCGAGGGGCAGCCTCAGCCCCACGGGAGGGTCCAGGAGACACCAGCGGGTGCATCAGGAATGGGCTGAGCTGCAGGGACTTTGTCTGAGGACCAGTCCCTGACCGGTCTCCAAATTGAGTCAACGCTGCCAGCGTTCGTGATTTGTCACCCGATGGTGCTCACACATGATCAGAATAAAAAATCAGGGGTGGAAGGGAGAGATTATACAGCTAGTGCCTGACTTACAACCACGATTGGTTCCGACAGACCGGTCGTAACACGATTTGGTCATAAGTTGAGTAGGCTATATGTACAGTACTGCGAAACGGTGTTATAAAAATCTTTAAGTCATTTTATCATAATTTTCTTTCATTATTGTTATATATTATAATTTTCTTTGTTCATTTTATGCCATTTGTATCATCTCTACACCATTTTGTTTCTTATTTTTACATTCGTCAGGTTTAAGTAAAACACTGCATTACCAGTACAACTGGTTTAATATTTGCAAAGACAATTTCTTCTTGGTAGACATCTTGGGAGGGGTTTGATGAAAAATATCCAAGACACAAAACACAAATTGCTGTACCGAGTCTGGGATAACAGTGGAAATGGTGCACGTGCAGATGGTAGCGCTGCCGGAAGCTGGTCCGCACTGTCCTACGCCCAGCTGGGCAACGCTTGCGCTGCCAGACGCAGAGCAGTCGTGGCTAGCAATTGTGATCGTCAAGTCGAATGGTCGTTAAGTTGCACAGGTCGTAAGTCGACCAATACCTGTAAAGAGTAAAAGGGGCCAAGTACATGGTGATGGAAGAGATTTGACTCTGGGTGGTGGGCACATGGGTCATTACAGACTGTGTACCATAGACGAGTACACTTAAAACCCATATGATCCTATTAACCAAGGTACCCCCAATACAATTTTCAAAGAAAGAATGCTAAAAAGAACTGTAGTGAGACGGTCCGATACATACGTTTTCTAATCTCGTCTACAGTTAAAAACCTTCACGAAGGCACGCAGGGTCCTCGGGAAAGGGGACCACAAGACGGACAGCTCCCTGCACCCGCCCCCAGGAACGTTCAAGTTCACATTGAGCCCTCGGCGAGGTCCGGCCACCAGCCAACAGCACCTCACTCTCTCACTCGAGGCCACTGTGTCCTCGAGACCGCTCTTAGTGTGGCACTGGTGGGCGGGCTGTGCGTTCTGAGGACGGGGACACAGTGGGGACTCTCCCACTGTCCGGGTACAGGTCGAGGGTCAGTGAGGCAGGAGCAATTGTTTAACAGATCTAAGTCTTACGTGTCTTGTTTGTAAAGCGGGGATAATAACAGATAGTTAAGAGTTATGGAGCACAGGTGATACCTAACAGTATTTATATAGATGCTATATGAACTCAATCCACTTATATACATTATGTAAGTGTGACACCAATATAAATGTTATGTAGGGTCTGTTCTCTTTGTCTTAGCAGAGCCAGGTGAATAGGATATTGCTGAGGGGTGAGGGAATGTGAGGGCTGGGTCTATGTTCTATGGTCACTCTAACCCCGTTCTCTGCAAGCGCCTAGGAGCCTCCTTAGTCCACGCCCTGACTCCACTTACACAGCTTGGTCTCTCAGAATTCTCCCCGTGGTAGAGCTTTTCGCTTGTTTGCAGAACCTTGTGTCCCTTTGATCAAAACTTTAGAATGGTTACATTCCTCATTAGCAAATGTCTTGTCACAGAAAGCCACACCCCCACAGGGGGAGTCCACGGCCACAGCACCAGTGTCACGTCCCCAGATGTCATCTCCACACGTGAAGCACCGACTCCTGTCCTCCGCTTATTCTTGACGATGGACAAGTTATGGGCAATGGACTTTAAATTTCAAGGAGAACGATTACTTAGCATCACGTTCGGATTCTTGGCATTTGTCCTAGAGGGGACCCTTGACATGTGCAAATTTAAATATTCTGAGTATTGTCTGCTCGCAAATCGGTATGTCACGTAATTTATAACTTTGCTGAGGCACGAGGTCAGATCTCACACTGCAGAGGGTGGCAGTAACTAGCTCATCAAGTGATAAAAAAAATAAACCAACACACACTTTGTTTTGCCATGATAAATGATTACCTAAAAGTGAGGCTTGGTGATATTAGGAAATTTGGGGATATTTGCAGCTGTCATGTAGGTTGCCCATGACCTTCAAATAAGCATATATATACACATACACATATATAAGCTTATATATGTGTATATAAATGTATATACATAAGCTTATATATGTGTATATAAATGTATATATATAAGCTTATATATATGTAGAGACACACATATATACGTATTTTTAATTTTTATTGAATTTATTGGAGTGACATGGGTTAATCAAATTACATAGGCTCTAAGCGTATGATTCTATACTATATATATATCCTCGGTGGATTATATTGTGTGTTCAGCGCCCAAAGTAAATAGCTCTTCTCTGTATCTTAATGAGTATGATAAGTGAATGAACACTGGATTGTCCATCAGATAAAAATGACGGTTTCACATCAGGTAAAAATAACTGTTTAGCTCTAAGGAATTCAGCATTCCTGAGATGCGGCAGCCCTTTGGGGAGGGAGTCGGGGGTGCCGACGAAGAGGCTGAGTGACAGACCCTGAGAGAGAGCGTGTGGTTCACCCCAAAGGCGAAACCCCTAGTCAGGTGACTGAGCGAGGCAGTCCCTCGTTCTCCTGGGGTTCCTGTGGTCTCTCTGTCGCCCGCCGCTCCCGCTGTCTCCCAGCGTTGTACGTCTGCCCAGCGTTGGACGTCCGTCTGCTCAGCGTTGCACGTATGTCTGCCCAGCGTTGCACGTCCGTCTGCTCAGCGTTGTACGTCTGCCCAGCGTTGGACGTCCGTCTGCTCAGCGTTGCACGTCCGTCTGCCCAGCGTTGCACGTCCGTCTGCTCAGCGTTGTACGTCTGCCCAGCGTTGTACGTCTGCCCAGCGTTGTATGTCTGCCCAGCGTTGGACGTCCGTCTGCTCAGCGTTGTACGTCTGCCCAGCGTTGTACGTCTGCCCAGCGTTGTATGTCTGCCCAGCGTTGGACGTCCGTCTGCTCAGCGTTGTACGTCTGCCCAGCGTTGTACGTCTGCCCAGCGTTGTATGTCTGCCCAGCGTTGCACGTCCGTCTGCTCAGCGTTGTACGTCTGCTCAGCGTTGTACGTCTGCTCAGCGTTGTATGTCTGCCCAGCGTTGCACGTCCGTCTGCTCAGCATTGTACGTCTGCTCAGCGTTGTACGTCTGCCCAGCGTTGGACGTCCGTCTGCTCAGCATTGTACGTCTGCCCAGCGTTGCACGTCCGTCTGCTCGTGCGTCAGACCAGTGAACGCATTTGTTTTCAAGCAGCGTTTCTCAGTCAAGTCGCCTGAAACTATAAAAATGTCCACCTGTAAATTACAGACTTAATCATCTGCACACCAGCTGTCTACCTACTTCATTCTGTTAGAAAAACAACAACAACAAAACAACCTGTGAAAATCCTGGAACTGCAGGTATTCCTTCTACCCAAGTAATTTTAAAAATCCCTGCTAGACAACACCTTCTCTTCCTGTGTCAGCTCAAAGGGTTTTGGTGAACTTTCACGCGGTAGGCACCAAAATAAAATCTTCTAATTTGGTTGCCACGTGAGAGAACCCTTGCCGTTATGTGGAAGTTTTGGTTGCTTGGGGGAGGTCAACGTGGCTGACTGCATCTCTTGCTAATTAATCAGTCTTTCCCTTCACCAATGGTAGCATCTCCTGGAAACATAAAGACCCACTTTATCCACAGGTTTTGAGGTGGAGAATATACTAGCCTGGGGCTTGATACATTGCATTCAGTGAGGGTTACATTTTTACCTTTCAGCTTTGGCACCAGCACCCTGGCCTACATGTAAAATTGCATGTAGCAACGTGGTCTTGTTCCTGCATTGTCTCACCCAACGCCTCCTACCGGGGTGCTCATCACACATACCCAGGCATACCCGGGGCCCGTACCGAGCGTAAACACGTTTGGATGAAGTGGTTATTATCTTCCGCATAAAGCATTTCTATAAATTCTGCCCTCGCTACAGATGTCTTCATTCGGATGCAATCTTCCATAAAATCGTCTTTTTCAATCCGAAGTACGAGGACTCTCCCAGAAATAGTCTTGATGAGCTGTTGAGAACCACATGAAGTGTAATGATAAAATTCTGTACGTTTGAATTGTAACTCTTGATAATAAAAATCACGACCATTATACCCTGGTCCATTCAAACCACCATGGTTAATGGAGGTCCACACACCTGACAGGTGGCTTTTCTCTCTTAAATTGATTAAACGCAGTTTAATTACTGACAGAAGAATTCACAGTTAATTCAGGAAACAGATACACAAATTGATTCATCTGGTGACAGCTCAGCTATAACTTGGCATCTGAATATAGACATGTGGTCTACTTTTGCTCAGTGCAAAGTCCTTATGTAAAAAGAGAATTATCCACTGATTCATCATCAGCGCTGTCAGTCTCAATAACTAATTGTATATTTACAGGGGAAGATATCAAAATTTATATTCTAAATGAGCTCTGCTTGTTTCAGCCGATTATTAGTTTAGCAGGTATTTAAATGGAAATCCCAGTTCAGCTACTTTACTTGTTATGAAACATCAGGCAAAGTTATTTAAATATCCCCTTCTCATCGTTGAGAAAAGGGGGCTAATATTCATTCCTTTCTCAGTGTCTATTAAGAAAATTGGGTGACACCAATGCTTGTCATAAATTTAAGAGTCTAAGCCAGGGGTTCCCAAACTGCAGCCCCCTGAGGTCATTTATCCGGCCCCCCGCCGCACTTCCGGAAGGGGCACCTCTTTCATTGGTGGTCAGTGAGAGGTCGTTCACGTATAGTACTACTTCCGGTGATGCGGGACGCACGTGTCACGGCTCCAGAAGCACGTCATATCACTTGTTACGGCTAGCAGTGACAAATATGGAACCGGACATTGACCATCTCATTAGCCAAAAGCAGGCCCATAGTTCCCATTGAAATACTGGTCAGTTTGTTGATTTGAATGTACTTGTTCTTTATTTTAAATATTGTATTTGTTCCCATTTTGTTTTTGTTTTTGTTTTTTACTTTAAAATAACATATGTGCAGTGTGCATAGGGATTTGTTCATAGTTTTTTTTTTATAGTCCGGCCCTCCAACGGTCTGAGGGACAGTGAACTGGCCCCCTGTGTAAAAAGTTTGGGGATCCCTGGTCTAAGCTGAAAATACTGGAAATAGGTTACCAATGACTGTTTTTATGTTTTCTTAATTATGTCCATATCTCTAAGAACAGGTTGAATAATCAGCTGTTTACATAAAGAATGACTCTCTCCTTCCTCATTTCATCAGTTACCTAATCACGCATCTGGCAGAGTAAGAAGTGGCAGCTGATGAAAATAGAGTTTTTATCTCCTTCCTCGCACTCCGCGGGGTGATAAATTGAGAATATCTGTGTTAAAAAATAACACATCTGAGTTTTTACAAATGTTATTTTTATCAGTATTTTTCTTACATTAAGAAAAAAAAAAAAACTTTATCATTTTTCTTAACCTGTGTTGCCAGGTTTACGGTCCCACTCACATCAACATACTTTCCAAACAGTGAGACAGTCTGGGCCCTTGCATATCACTGACTTCTTGTTTTATTGCACACACAGAAGAATATGAATTCATCCTTCGTCCTTGGCAGACGACCTCTCTCCAGACCGCGGACGAGGGACTTGCGTTTGCCCTCATCCTTCCCACTGCATCCCTCTCCTCAGGGTCCCGGCCAATCATGACGTCAGTAGCGGAGTCAAATAGTGAATTCTTGCCCCCTCGGCACCGAATATTGTTTTGACCCAAATAAGGTTTATACCTGCGGCTCCACGACCGTCTGACTCCTCTGGTCTTGACATCACGGTGGACGCAGGACCCGCGAGCCGCCCTCATTTCCATGTCAGCGGGAGCTGTGGTACTCGTCACCTGTGACCTCTTCATGGACGACAAAGTGATTTCCAAGGAGTCATCTCTCTCGGCCTGGTGAGGGTAGGACGGGGCTCTCTGAATCTGTTTTTTGCAAGGGAAGAAATGAGGACTTGGGGAAGGTGGAGCCCCAAGGTGGGTCAGAATGCAGCCCAGTGGAACCCGAGCAGGGTTTAACCCCCGGATTAAACTTAGGAGGAGGGGTATAGCTGATGGGCTGGCGGCATACATCCGGAAAAACACATAAATGCGATTCGAAGGTGGAGTCTGCGTCTCTTTGCCTGCGAAGGTACACGTCTCCTTGGGTGGGGAGTCTTGATTCTGTCAGCTTTGTTGTTCTGATTTCAAGGAGGTGGTAACACCTCTACCCAGTGAGCGAGAATTTCGGAAGCTGCAATGCTAAGGGGAGTGAGGAATTCATGGGACAGCGTTGATGACGTGCAGGATGCGAGATGCGTGTGTGTGATCCCGGCTCTCTCGTCTCGTTCCCCCTCTGCAGTGAGTTTCAGGGACGCAGGGCTGATCCAGGGAACAGACGTGTCCCCTGGGGCGGTAGTAGCCTACAACCAGGTCTGCTGGGGGTGCTGGGACAGGTGTGTGTGCCAGGAAGTCCCTCTGCCCTGAGACCGGGGGTGGTGGGGCACTACTGGGACAGAGAGAGCCCAGGGGACACCCAGGGGAAGAGGGGGCCAGGGAGGGGCTTACGAGACTAAGAGGTGACCCCAGGCAGGGGGTCCCCGTGTCAGAGAGCTCCAGAGGGCAGCCGTGCTTGGGGTCTCCCTGGTCCTTGGACATGTTGTCCCCTGTGGCTAGTGGATGTTGCATGGCGTCACCTGGGGTATGCAGAGCAAGCAGGTTCTAAGTAGCTGAAAATCTATTTATTTGGGGATTCTATTTAAAATAACTGGAGGTGTAAAACATTGAGTGTAGTCCCAGGGGGGCCTTCTGAGCTCCTCGGTACCGGTCCGCTGTGCAACATGGAACTTGTGCACGGCGCCCACCGCCGGCTCAGCCACAGGATGACCACCATCAACAAGATGACATGGAGCCCCGACAGCTCTCGCCTTCTCCGCTGTGGAGATTCCAGCGTGAGCTCCGTGCCTGTGGACACACGGTGATGTGCGTGTCGTCCCTTCCCACGGTGACGGCCACGCCTTCCGGCACAGACAGTGCGACGCCACGGCTGAATGGAAGACGTACCACAAAGTGACAACGAGAGTCAATAGGAATAAGACAAAATTCAGCGGCAAAAAAACCGGAAAATCTCACGTGGCCTTTACCGCCCTTGATGAGAAGAAAGCTTTCTTAAAATGCCTGGGAACCGAACACTCGTCCCTCCACTGCGTCTGTAATAAACACGGCGGGTGAATTCCACCCCCGAGGTGCCAGGAAGGGGGCTGAGGGTAAACACAGCCTCACCGCCAAAGCTCTGGTAGATTCCAACACGTGAACATGACTGACACCACTGTGACCCCCCCCCCCCCGGCAACCCAGCACCCTGTCTCCTGGAGACAACACCCCCTCTGACCCCCTGCACCCCCGTCACTGGTCTGAGGCCCCTCACACCCTGACCTGAGCACAGAGAGCACCAGGTAAGCCCTGGCCGGTTGGCTCAGCGGTAGAGCGTCGGCCTGGCGTGCGGGGGACCCGGGTTCAATTCCCAGCCAGGGCACACAGGAGAAGCGCCCATTTGCTTCTCCACCCCTCCCCCTCCTTCCTCTCTGTCTCTCTCTTCCCCTCTCGCAGCCAAGGCTCCATTGGAGCAAAGTTGGCCCGGGCACTGGGGATGGCTCCTTGGCCTCTGCCCCAGGCGCTAGAGTGGCTCTGGTCGCGGCAGAGCGACGCCCCGGAGGGGCAGAGCACCGCCCCCTGGTGGGCAGAGCGTCGCCCCCTGGTGGGCGTGCCGGGTGGATCCCGGTCGGGCGCATGCGGGAGTCTGTCTGACTGTCTCTCCCCGTTTCCAGCTTCAGAAAAATACAAAAATACAAAAAAAAAAAGAAAGCACCAGGTAAGAAATCACTATGGATAATCCCATTTGTAATGTGAGAGTTTAAAATAGGTTCGAACTAGCTACAATGAAAAAATATATATATATTTTAGAAATCTTAAAGGAAAAAAAATGTTGTAAAAGAAAGTCAGGGGCCAAAGATAATAACTTTTACCTTCGAGACACTTTTGTGCCTAATGTTAGACAGCCCCTGGTTGTTCGCACTGGGGCTCCGTTCCCGTGTTACAAGCTGGGTGTCCGCAGGAGACCTGTGCCGTCTTCCTTGGACACAGGGCTTTCTGTCGCTACGTGAAGAACGATACCGTGCTATCTGTCTCCAACGGTTCCTTCTTCTGGGAGGTGGGTAGGAATTCTTCGAATTTAAAAAGACCTCATTTTGCTATTATTGTCGGCGCCTGTGCTTCCACAACGCCCACCCTCTCGACGCTTAACGGCCGTTTTTCTGGAAGTTGTCCCTTTTCTTAACTCTTTACGCCGCTTTCTGGCATCTCACTTCTCACTGTGAGTGCCCCGGAGACTAACTCAAGCCTGGCACGACTGTTCGATCACTTCAAGACACCCTCCCTGATTTTCAGATGTCTCTGCTTATATTCCCTCTTGCTGAATAAAAATGATATCAGGACGGACATAATATTTATTTCCCCCTCCCCTCCCCCCCAAAAAATAATAATCCGGCTCCTTCATTGGAACAATATGTCAGTCTGCCTCTCCGGTTTCATAGTTTATCCACTTAGGATTCCTCCAGAATGGTTTCTGCAGCAGCAGGAGAAGGCCAGGTTTATAGTCCATGGCACTATAATAAAATCTTATTTCTGAACAGTCTGCAAAATGCCGGACAAGGTCAGTGGGTGCTAGAATTATCCTGAGCTCTGGGACAGAAGATAAAATACCCTCTCTCCATTCTTACCTTTGGACAATCACTCTTTGCAAGGACCTTCCAGCGGGTCAGAATAGTAAAAGGAAAAATAACGAGACTGTCCCCAAATATCACAAATTTGGCCAGGGAACTCTGGAGAAA
Organism: Saccopteryx leptura; assembly: GCF_036850995.1. Classification (NCBI taxonomy): domain Eukaryota; kingdom Metazoa; phylum Chordata; class Mammalia; order Chiroptera; family Emballonuridae; genus Saccopteryx; species Saccopteryx leptura. The sequence goes on along the minus strand of NC_089514.1, from coordinate 1,599,101 downwards.
GCAGAAGTAGAGGACGTTTTTACTGCCCAGCAAAGCACGGCGTGATGGCATCGTCCCGCAAACCACGTGGCCGTCCAATTATCTCTAACGCGCTGACCGCCCGTTTGTTCCTGTGCGCCGACTCGCCCGAGAGCTCCGTGGTTCCCGGCTGACGCCGAGTCTCTCCTGTTAATCTTGACGTCACTCGACGTTGCATTTATGCTAATGTTATTCCACATCTAATAGCCGTCTGTTTATGGAGCAGCAAGGATGAATCCAGCAGGAGTTCATAACATAATGCAACACCCTCGAAAACTGCTGACACACACGGTGAACCATCTATCGGCTTACGGCCGTTTTCCCAAACTAGTCTTGACCACATTAAGGGTCCAAATGCTGACACGAGGGAAATTCACATCCCTGTATCGCAAAGGTCAGAGCGTGTGTCACCTGGCCCTTCGTGGCTCGGCGTCTTCATCCTGAAGCCTGTGACGGTGGCCGCCCCTCACGTGGAGCGCTGCAGAGAGACCCTGGGTCTAAGCCCATTCGGAGATGGTGCACTCACTGCCCCCGTGCAGTGTGAGTGGTCCGTCACCTGTGACCTCTTCGTGGAGGACAAAGTGATTTCCAAGGAGTCGTCTCACTCGGCCTGGTGAGGGTCGGACGGGGCTCTCTGAATCTGTTTCTTGCAAGGGAAGAAATGAGGACTTGGGGAAGGTGGAGCCCCAAGGTGGGTCGGGATGCAGCCCAGTGGAACCCGAGCATATTAGAGCAGTGGTCCCCAACCCCCCGGGGCCAAGGACCGGTACCGGTCCGTGGGCCATTTGGTACTGGTCTGCAGAGAAAGAATAAATAACTTACATTATTTCCATTTTATTTATATTTAAGTCTGAACGATGTTTTATTTTTAAAAAATGACCAGATTCCCTCTGTTACATCATCTAAGACTCACTCTTGACGCTTTGTCTCGGTCACGTGATACATTTATCTGTCCCACCCTAAAAGTCAGTCCGTGAAAATATTATATTTTCTGACATTCAACCGGTCCACGGCCCAAAAAAAGGTTGGGGACCACTGTCTTAGAGCATAACGTCGATCTTCCATTCTGAAAACGCCACGGAGCTGCTCGGTGAAGATTCTGAGGCACAGGAACTATAAACCTTCCCTCTCCGATCTATCGACTCGGGCATCCTGTGAACTGGAGCCCATGAGTGTAGATTTTCATAGCGGCGGGGGAAGCCCGCACGTTTGAAGGCGCTGTCCACGCATTTGAGGGGAACGGAAGGGAAGGAATCGCAGGGTCACGTGTTGGTGTACCAGGACGCCCACACAAGGCAGAGGCAGTCCTGCATGAGAGGCTCGTCCACCTGTCCTAAGGGTACGGGAGGGAAGGGGTCAGGGAGGGCCGGATACCTGAGTTCTGTGTTAGAAAATGAAACCTGCGGTTGACGAGGAAGAGAGACCATGCTCGGCCGTGCACGGACGCCCCCGCTCTGGCAGTGGGCGGAGGACAGAGCGCCGTGGCCAGTAGCTCAGAGAAGAGTCTGCAGAAAGGTGACGGCCGCCGGGTCCCCCTGGGCTCGAGGTGTGCCGGGCGGGACGGGAAGCCAGGGAAGGGTGTGCAAAGCCGAGGACCGTCAGATAAGCCACCAACATCAGAGAAACCAAGGTCGGTGTCAGCTGTAGAAGGAGGCAGGGGTGAATGAGGGCGCTGTTGTCACGGTGACCCCTGAGGTCAATTAGGGACATGGCGGGAGGACAGAAAACAGACATATTAGGCTCCTATGCATCACTCTAACGTGAATAAAAGAGTCATTTGTACATGGACCAAGAAGATTAATTTGGTTTAGATATTATAACTTACAAAATTAAACCTGCCGTTTCACACATGGTGAAAATTACTTATAGGACTGTAGCAAGTCTCTACAGACACCTCAGGCCTCCCTCTGAGGTGTAAAAATATGAAATTACTTCTTCCCAGGATACTGCGTGTGTGTGTGTGTCTGAATGTGCGTGTTTGTGCATGTGTACTGTGGTGGGGGTTTGCCTGTGTGTGCATATGTATGTGTGATGTGTGCGCATGGTGTGTGCATGTTGGTGTGTGTGCATGTGTATACGTGATGTGTGTGCTTTTGCCCACGTGTGCAGGTGGTGTGTGCATGTTTGTGAGTATGCATGTGTATGTGTGTGCTTGTGGTGTGTGCATGCTTGTCTGTGTGTGTATGTGTATGTGTGCGTGTGCTTGTGGTGTGTGCATGTTTGTCTGTGTCTTTGTGTGTGTGTGTGTGTGCACCTGTTCTGGAGTGAAAATACCTCCGAGCAGCAGCCCAGTGCAGGACTCGGAGCGCTCGGGCCCCTTGCACGGTGAGAAGCCCACGCGGAGCTGGTGTGGACGGATGCACAGTGTGGGAGCTCTTACGTGGCGGCATCGGGCAGTGTGACTATTTCATGGACGCCGCGCGGCGCTCTGGGTTTTCTGTGAGGGTGCTGGAGAGAGTTTTGCAACCTCTTTTGGTCCCTGGAACAAAGCCTGTCTGTCCTACGTGGGGAGAAACGAGAGAGAAGACACGTTAGCGCCCCCGGTTTTCTCCGAAAGGCCAGCGGGTGGTGGCACAGCCTGTGGTTTTCTGTCATCGCTCAGCTGTGGGCGTCCACTGTGCCTCACATCACTCTTTGGCAATTGGTTACAACTGCCCCCCCCCAAGCCCCCAACCCCTGCCCTGGTTTCACTCCATTCTCTCAGGGCTCAATTAGTCTAGAAAAGGAACAGTCCGTTCCTGTCCAAGAAATGTATCTGTCTTTGAAAAAAGAACTCTGCGTTCGTCCTCAAGTGAAAAACGCACAGAACAATAGAGGCGTCATTTCCCGCCCTGTGGCTGGCGAGCTGCCTTCTGGTTCTTATCCATATGCCGAGCAGCACAAGCCTGACCCCTCCCCACACCTGAGCCCCCCCCCCCAGAGTGGCTCCCGAGGTCTCCCCAGGACGGTAGCTAGAGGCACGGTTCCCTGGACCTGCGGGAGGCTAAAACCTGAGCGCCCCCTTTCAATGCAATCAGATTGTCGTCAGACCGCCGGCAGGAGCGGAGATGATGGAACCGGGGGTGGGGGGTGTAGCTTCTCCTCCCGGGTCCTCTGTGCCGCTGTCTCTGCTTCCTGGACTCTGGCCCCCTCTTCCTCTCTGCTGTCCTCCCTGACCGAGGGGACAGTCCTGGGCGGGCTTCCACTTCCTCCCCTCTGACCACATGACGCGCGGCCGTCAGAGACGTGACCCGCCTGGACCGAGACGTTGTTACGTGATGCGTGACTGTGTTTAGCTCTAAGCGCTCAGATAAAACCCCTCTCTTCAGTGGACGCCTCTAGTCCGTGAGGGATCACCAACATTAAATCGTCACTACCGCACTCACCCATTTCTCCTTTACTCTGAACCCACAATGCAGCCGTCATTCTCCCCGATGCAGCAGGGAGTTCAAAGACGAGTGGCACCCTGTAGTGACGTCCACCCCGGTGGGGAGGGGGTGAAGAACGGCACAATATTAGAGAGGCCATAACGCATGATCACTGGGTAAAAGGATCGGGATTCTGGAGGGCTAACACGATACTATCATACTGGGGAACACAAGGGAATGGTTGTCGAGTAAAAGCAGGTCTGTCTACAAAATTCTGTCCCGTAAGGGAGGGGCCCAGAAAAAAGTTCCCTAATATTGGCTAATATCTCTTCATAATACTGATTCAAATAACGTAGCTCACGTCATGTGTCTTCCAAAGGCAGTGGTAACATTGACGGCACACAATGTTCTAAATGCTTTTCCACCTGTTCACTGATTGAGTGACTTATCTTTATTTTCCCCACGTTTTGCTTTATTAAAAAAGAAAAAATGAGTGACAGAAATATTAACAAGCTCACACACTCAGGAAGGAATAGCCCTTTGGGATTCCAACCAAAGAGGTCCAGCACCAAAGTCAGCTCTCTAAGGGAGACGGTCGGTCACCCACACTAGGAAACACCAAAGCACACCGTTTCCGCTTATCCCGCAAAGGTCAGGCACAGATTTATGACTGGCGAGTGGACTGATTTGCTGGAGTAATCACATATTTTCAAATAGCCTGTCTACAATGTGCTTTAATATCGGTAGCATTCTTTCTCATGCCTATAGAACATTATTGCTTTTTTAAGAAAAAAAAAATCAAGTCATTTAAAACCTGAAGGAGAAGAAAGGAAAAAGCAGATGAGTAATTAGCACCATGTGTAAATAAACTCTTATTTAGACGGATCGGGGTACAGACGACCCGAAGCTGCAACTTGGGGAACAGTTTCAAATGAAATTTGGTTTCTTTATCTTAAGTGCCTCTCCTTGTTCTTGCTGGATGTATTATCAGCATTATTCCAGGTCTCAGTATTTGTTTATAAACATTTATCTTGTAATGGAAAATGGAAATAGGGATCAGCTCTGGTGCGTTGTAAATCTAATGGTCTAAAACTGCTTTGTAAAACTTAGCGATCTATCCAATTAGTTAAATAACACTCTTGGAGCCATGCAAAGATTTATCGACTCTGGCTATTCAAGATATTCATGAAAACAACCTTCAAAACTACCTATCTGTAAACATTTTAATCACGGGATCTATGCCATTACCGCGGAGGTATGCGGTGGGAGGAATATTAAGTTGCGAAACACTACATCATCCTTACTAGCTAAACACCGCCGTTAGCTCTTATCTTCAGGAGCTCTTTTCTCCCAGTGCATTTGCAGGGAGAGACCCAAGAAAGGAAACTGTTAAGAAGTTACAGTGTCAACTACCTCACCCGTGCAGAATGGCTCTAATTACTCCATAGCTGAGGGGAAGGCAGCCACAGAAAATATGACAGAACTCAACTCACACCCAGTTGCTGGTTTGGGAAAACTAATCTTCGTTCATTCAGTAATTTTGAAGACATCCTTCAAAGACTCTTGGAAGGAAAAGTTTTGTTATGGATAATGTGAAGGCCACCGGAGAGATATTATTTTTCTTTCAACTGGTCCTGTAATTCACAAATGAATCGCAATTAGAAAATTAACATGTCTGAGGGTGAGGAACAAGAGCACAATTAAGTATAGAGATGTGAGTTAAAAGGACCCATTTTAATATAATTACTATACTGAACAAGAGACAAAAGACAAGCCTCGGAGATGAGAGAAAAGTGGGATTTTTAGAACTTAAAAAACAAAAAACCTTCTCTAATAGTTAGGTGGGTGTGTAATTGTAGATATAAGTAAGCCAAACTGTAGGAGAGTTGGACTCAGGAAAGCTCTGGTTACACGTAGCAAAAGCCCAAAGCTGTGAGCTCTGTTCATGACTGATACTTAGGAGATTACAGTCAGAAGAGGTGCTAGAGAAAATATATTCTAAAATAAAATTAAATCTAGCTAGCTGCTCACAGATTTTCTAAAAATCAACTTCCTAAATTGATGCAAGGATAAATATATACTAAGCCAACCATTATAACCACTCCAGTTACAGAAAATAAATCAATTATAACCACACACACACAAAACAAAACAAAACAAAAAAAAAAACCACAACAACTCCAAAACATTTTATGGGAGAAAACAAGAACACAGAAGATGAACATGGAATTTTTTTTTTTTCAGAAAATAGGGCCAGTAAAATATCTACTTGGGGACATGATGATACTAAATGGTTTTACAGAATAGTATGAATAATTTTAGATACAATTTACTGAGCTGGTAGAAGGTGCCCGTACAAGTTGCTATGCAGTGTTCAATTTTAAGTATCTTTTTTGTTATAAAGTTTTCAAACACCTCCTGCTTGGTTGGGTGTGAGCATTGGTCAAGCTGCCCGGTGTGGATGGGTACAGAAAAGCGTGTCCAGAGAAGAGTGTCAGGACAACACCCCTGGGGGGGTGGGGGGAGCACACCAGGGCTGGGCACGCGTGGGTCTGGTAGCCAAGAGGGTAAGCACAAGGAAAATAGTACTTAAGTAAATATTTCAAGTATAATAAGAACTGGGTTACAGAAGGCAGGGAGAATATGGAAATGAATCAAGTTAGGATTAACCTGGGGCCCTGAGTTAGAGTCCCAAGGTCACGGTGTGATCTCATAGTTGGTACTATTTATATAAAGGTCTATCGGAAAGTTCTGTCCGTTTCTATCACAACAAGTTTCAACACGTAAGCACATGTTTATTTGGCGCATGTGTGCCTCTCTATTTTTATCACTTAATGTATGCATACTGATGTAGCAAATTAACTAAAACAAAGTTGATTCACGTTAGTCTTATGTGTGAAGTGATAGTGTACCCATGGTTACTGATAAAGTTCATTTACGCCACTGTATTGTATACGAATTTCAACAAGGAAGAAATGCTACAGAAGCATGTAGAAATTTATTGAAAGTATTTGGTGAAGGTACAGTTTCTGATAGGACATGCAGAAGGTGGTTCGAAAAATTTGAAACAGGTGATTTTGACCTTTCTGATAAGCCACGTTCTGGGCAACCATCTTTGATCGATGACGATGTTGTTAAGACCGTGTTGGAGCAAGATCCTTTTCTGACAACATCGGAGATCGCAGAAAGGCTTATTTCAGCTCAGCAAACCATTTTGGACCATATTCGGAAGATAGGATTGGTGTGGAAATATATTACTTAATAAAGTTTATTGACAGTAAGAAAAATTTGTATTTTGTTTTATTCCAAAAGCGGACAGAACTTTCTGGTAGACCTTATATAAAGGATACATATAGCAATAGGTATAGATGTGTGCACCTGACTTTTCTCCAGCTCTTTCTGGTCACAGGGACTGACCGTGATGATAGCCCAATCGCAAAGGACCCGTGAACCTTTCCACCCAGGGCTGGACAGAGAAAGTCTAGGCTGAGCCCGAAAGATCTTGTTGTGACCCAAATGGAGGGTCTCGCTCAAGGAATGATGAGACCTGTCAGAAAGACATGAGAGCTAGCTTGAAGGATTTCCCGTCGGCCGAGTCTGGGAAATGCTAAGCTTCAAAATAAGTCATGATAGTAATGAATTGTGACACATTGAGTTAAATTGGAATCTATGAGTCCACACTGATATAAATCAATACACAGGGAAGTGAAGGGAGCTCTGTCTTACAGCCGAGTACAAAATAATAAATTAAAACGGGACGATAGGGATAGAAAGCCACCATGCAGCAGCCGCCACCACCATCGTTGTAACGGATTCAGGAGAGAAGGAAGTGGCAGTCAGTGTGAAAAATTAATGGATGAACGTGTGATGTGAGATGACACGTGTACAGGGTCAGTTATGTCTGACCTCATTTTATTTCATTATTAGTGAATGAGTAATATTTAATTATTAATGAAATTTCCAGGGCAGGAAAAACCTGACATCATAGTAAAATGAGAAACTTAACATCCCCAGGAACAAGACAGGTCAATGTCATGATGGTGCCTTGATGACCTGGGGGAAATGGAAAAACAACAACAACAACAACATCATTTCTGTGCCACTTCCGCCCAAAATGCATCAACTAGAAGCCAACACCAAAGAGACTCAAACAGAGAAACATTCTACAAGGAAAACAGCCCCTAGTTATGAAAATATCAAAGTCACGAGACACATAAAAATAAAAAAGACTGAGGAGGAATTGTTTCAGACTGAGAAGTGTCATAACTGAACAAGATACATTGCTCGTGGGTGGGGGTTGTGAATCCATAAGAAAGCTATTCACACAATCGGTGAAATTTAAGTAGGTTCTCTGGCTGCTCTAGTAGCAACAATGTTTAAATTTTGATTTGTGCTATAGTTACCTAGGGGAATGTTATTTTACTTAGGAAGTAAACATAGGCATTAAGGGGTGAAGTGGAAACGTATCTGCCACTTGCTGGAAGTGGTTCAGAAGAAAAAGGTGTCTGTGCTGAGTGTGTGTGTGTGTGTGTGTGTGTGTGTGTGTGTAAGGAGACGGAAGAGAGAATTTGCAAACGTGCACTAAAATGAAAGGAATAATATAAGCTAACGACCTTTACCCAGATTCAACAAATAGCAAAGTTTTACCACATATGTTCATTGCTTTACGGGTCCATTCTATATTGCTAAATTATTTTACAGAAACCCCCAGATATTTTATTGTTTTATATATGGGTATGCACATACGTACATTTTGGGGATCGGGGATATGGGAAAGTCGCATCACCCTAAAATTCTCCCTCTTGTCATCCATTTGTTGACACAGAAGCTGCCCCCACCCTCTGTCCCCATCCCTCTGCAGCAGCCACATTGTGTCATCACTGAAGCTAATGTATTTCCCCTTGTATAAGACGCTCCCATGTATAAGACGCACCTTCATTTTGAGACCCAAAATTTGAAGGAAAAAAAAAAAAGTATTACATAAAGTTATTGAACTCAAGTTTTATTCATCATAAAATTCATACAACGCCTCAAATTCAACAAGCGCAAAAAAGCGGGAAACGCAAGTTAAAAAAAAAAAAATCTACAACCGCTGTGTAAGACGCACCCAGTTTTTAGACCCCAAATTTTTCCAAAAGGAGATGCGTCTTATACAGGAGGAGGTACCGTACAGGGAGCCTCCATCAGGAGGAAGGAAGGAGCCCTCCAGCTGGGTTGCCATTTCTCAAAATGTTTTGGGCTATTTCAGGGTTTTCCTATTCTGTGTACATTTTGAAATGAGCTTATCTTTTGTCTAGAAAAAAAGAAAACCCTTGTCGAAGTCTTGGAAGGAATTTCATTGCAGCGGGAGAGCAGTTCCGGAAGGATCAGCCCCTTCCCGGCGTGCGTCCATCTTCCGGTTCATGGGCACAGTCTCCCCTCCAGTTTGGGTCTCTCTTGTCCTCTTCCTTGTGTGAGTGTGAGTGTGTGGATCTCGGACTCGTTTTCTTCGACTTATACCCAAGTATTTTATTTTGTATAGCAACTGTCAATGGGATCATGTTCTAAAATTTCTGTTTACACCCGTTGGTTGTCAGTGTATAGAAATGCCATTGATTTTCTGGTGTTGATGGCTCATCTCACCACCTTACTGAACGCACTCGTTAACACGAGGGGTTTGGTTTCGTTGATTATTTGAGATAGAATGCAGACGACCAGGCCACCATTTCTATTTAGAGACAGGCTCCTCCCCCCCCCAACCAGGCTCTATAGCATTTATTTATTTTTTTTGTCTTATTGCAGTGGTTAGTATTTTCAGTACTATATGAACAGAGGCAGAGAGAACTGCCCTGTTTCTGAGCTTTGAGAAGTGTTTAGTCTTCCACCATTAAGTACGATGCTATGGCCCTGGCCGGTTGGCTCAGCGGTAGAGCGTCGGCCTAGCGTGCAGAGGACCCGGGTTCGATTCCCGGCCAGGGCACACAGGAGAAGCGCCCATTTGCTTCTCCACCCCTCCGCCACGCCTTCCTCTCTGTCTCTCTCTTCCCCTCCCGCAGCCAAGGCTCCATTGGAGCAAAGATGGCCCGGGCGCTGGGGATGGCTCCTTGGCCTCTGCCCCAGGCGCTAGAGTGGCTCTGGTCGCAACATGGCGACGCTCAGGATGGGCAGAGCATCACCCCTGGTGGGCAGAGTGTCGCCCCTGGTGGGCGTGCCGGGCGGATCCTGGTCGGGCGCATGCGGGAGTCTGTCTGACTGTCTCTCCCCGTTTCCAGCTTCAGAAAAGTGCAAAAAAAAAAAAAAAAAAAAAAAAAAAAAGTACGATGCTATGTGTGGGGGTTGTTTTTGGTTTTGGTTTTGGTAAATTTTGCATGAGATTGAACGTTTCTCTTTAATTCCTAATTATTCATGAAACCCGGAGTCTTTGGACTGAGGTGGTTTTGATGCCTTGATAGGCAAACCCCAACCTTCAGCCAAGTGTTCATTCCTCTAAATGCCTCACGGGAACGAAAGTTGGAACAACCAATCACAGACGAGTCGGCTTTCCCAGATAAGGTAATGGCTCAAGCTACCACCAATCAAATACTTCCCTGCTTGGCTTCCACACCTGATCTGTGGAAACCCCTCCCCTGAGATCCAGGGAGGCAGGGTGTTTTGTGAAGAGTCAAAAAACACCACTTTGTGTGTTGTGCTGCCCAGGTCAAATGGATTGTTGCTCACGTAAACTCTTGAATAGTCAAACAGCCCGGGGCTCCCCCTCACCAGCTGTCAATCCTCTCAGCCGCCCTGGAGGACAGGAGGGCTGGGATTCATCTGAAACAAGCCAGAGCCCATAGGCAGGGGGAAGACTTGTCTCACTGGCTGCGGAGTTTAAAATTTAATTAAGCAACGTCACTATCCTATTTAATCTGATTGCAACATTTCAGATAGGAAAGGAAGCCATCTGGCAGGTGAGCCACACTCAGTCACTTTCTAGTGAAGCATTCTGCCCTCGGACGGCGTTCCCGTTCGGCAGAAGGTTTGACCTCCTTTTTCCGACTTCGGTTCCGGCGTGTATTTCTGTCCGCCTTTCAGGGAGCTGTGTCAGCCGACATTATTCCCGTTGCAGGAGATGCTTTACGTAAACCATGAATCCGTTGCAGGAGATGCTTTACGTAAACCATGAATACATTATATTAAAGGAGGTGTGGATGAGGGTTAACACTCACGTTTAATAAACAATTCATCTTGACTTTTCCTCCTCCAGCCGGTCAGGATATTTTGGAGCCCGTGTCAAACAGCTTGTGGAGGGCTCAGAGGTTACTTTTATTTTATTTTTTATCTTCGTATTTATGACAAGGGGCTAACAGGAAATGAACAACTTATGGCCAACAACTTCCTCCGAGACAACCAATGACAGAAGTCATATGGCTCTAATGACATCAGCCTCACAAAGGAGTGTTTCCAGTGACTGGCAGAAATGCAGAGGAGACAGACGCACATATGGGTGGTGTCACTCGGATGCCCTGAAGACGGACGAGTCCTGCAGATGTTGCGCAGTGACGAACATTTCACTCAGCGGCTAGAAGTTTTGCTTTGTTCGACTGGTGGTTTTCTTAAGGGAAAATGTCTTCCCCGTACGCTGAGAGCACGGACGGTCGGTCTTTTCCTGGGCGGACGCCCACACGGCAGCTGCCAGCCTCCCCCAGAGCACATTGATTTTCTCTCTCAGAAAGCTTGGCGCCCGGCGGCTGTGCCCCCAGCAGAGAATCTAATTGTGCTGGTGGTGGTGACATCAGGTGCACCCGGAAAGGCTGATTTCGAATTAGAAAAGGGAAGCTGAGGGGACCTTGGGTTCAGAGCAGCCCTGGTTGCAGGTGTCCCCCGAGGACACACCGCCTTGTAAACTCTCTGCCCTCAAAGGGACAGGAACTGGGGTGGCCGCCGGTGCTGGGTCCTTTTTCACAAGAAATAGAATATTGTTTCAATAAAGTTCTTCGGTGTTGTTTTTGAGCGCGTTGAAAGGCCTCACAGAACATCTAAATGTCTCTTTTAACCTTATATTTATGCTATCTGCTACACTTAGAGCAAAATCGGAAGACCGTCACGAGGAGCCTCACCCGAGCCGACGGTCACGACCGCTGACGAGCGCTTGCCTGACGCGCGTCAGCTGCCTTTGACATCTCCTTGGCCGTGTTCGCTCTCGGCTGCTCTTGGCAGGGAGTGGTGGCAGAGAGAGAGAGAGAGTTGCTGGCATTGAAGCTAGTTTGTTTGAAGTTAATCATTTATTTATGTTTTAATCATTAATTATTTAAAATACATAATCATTGCAGGAACATTACATGGTGCACAAAAGCAAATATAATTGGAAAAGAGAGCCTCGTCTAATAACCCAACAAACAAACATCCTCTACACGTAACTGCAGAAGTTTCCTCCTGAGAACATAAATGCGTGTGTGCGTGTGTCCAAGGTATCGTCACTCTAACCAAAAGGAGGCCTCTGTGACTCTGCCAGACCCAACTGGAATATATATATATAAATATATTTATATATAATATATTATATATATGAGCCTTCTTCTGTTTTGAGACACATAAATCCTCATGAAATTTATGAATGGTTGCAGAGTGTTTATATTTAAACTCTTACGAAAACAATATTTTATCTTCCGGATTATAAAACAATGCGATAAGTAATCTAAAAATATATTCAATTATTTTTATTAGAATAACTTGCTGAAAATTCTACTTTAGGGTCCAATGCTTGGTCTGCCTTAGACTAATTAGTCTTCAGAATTCTTGACAGGGATGGTAAATTCTATATTCCTAAAAATCATATATATACATTTTTCATTTATTTTAGCCAAACTCTTTGGTGATCTAGGATATCAGATTGTACTTTTAACTTATAATATGCATTAATTGGATTAATATGATGATATTGATTGTATTAAGGCAGTAATAGTAAACATGATTGAATAATATATTAATTAGTTAATACATTGTTATGTAATACTTACATCTCAAATTTCACTTTCCTTTGGGAATTGTTCTCTAAGTCCCTGGCTGATGTCTTTCCAGGATCCATTGTTTTCCAGATCCAGGGGACCCAATGTAATCAGGACTATAGCGTCTGTCTGTCACAGATCTACTTTTGTTTCTCTCTGCCACTTTTTAACCTTTTTTTTTTACAGAGACAGAGAAAGTCAGAGAGAGGGATAGACAGGGACAGACAGACAGGAACGGAGAGAGATGAGCAGCATCAATCATCAGTTTTTCGTTGCGACACCTTAGTTGTTCATTGTTTGCTTTCTCATATGTGCCTTGACCGCGGGCCTTCAGCAGACCGAGTAACCCCTTGCTCGAGCCAGCGACCTTAGGTCCAAGCTGGTGAGCTTTGCTCAAACCGGATAAGCCCGCGCTCAACCTGGCCACCAAGCTGGTGACCTCGGGGTCTCGAACCTGGGTCCTTCCTCATCCCCGTCTGACGCTCTATCCACTGCGCCACCACCTGGTCAGGCCTTCTTAACCTTTTTGAAGGTGGTTTAATTGCTGTTTCCTCCTTGTCTTCTGTAGAGAGGTTAGGATATTTATTGAGTACCATTAGCAGCTCTGTCTGTTTGAAGTTCAGTCTTGTTAACATGTTTCAACAAGCCCAACTGTGTCAGTAGCGGTGTGTTTCCAGTTACGGTTACAGCTCTTGAGCCTGTGGACTCAGCCTGAGTTCTGGGGAGGGCCGAGTTGGCTTTCTAAGCAGGTCCAAACACGGTTTAGGAGCGCGGAGGAAGGGGACCGGTTGTGGGATTTCATGGTGTCCGGGGACCGTGTTGAGTGCGGGTCCCACGCGTGAATCAGGGCTCGAGGGACCAGAGGGGGGAGCCCTGGACCCCCCCCCCCATCAGCCCGCCCTGCGGTCTGGCGGAAGGAGAGAGAGGAATGGGCTCTTGGACATTCCGGTGCTCAAACGTCAAAACTGGGTTCAGATTCTTTACCTGGATCTCAGTGCCTCTTTGTCAAACCTCCTAAACTGCTGTCCCCCAGACCTGCCTCTCTGAGATGTAGCCGAGGACAGGCTTGGGGGCTTCTGTCTTTCACGTGAGTCCCCAAGGAAGAAGCTCTCATCACTACCCTCCTCTCCTTTCTGACTTCAGCGAAGGCCAAGTCCTCACTTGAAAAAAAAAAAAAACAAACTTGAATTTCTCTAGGTTCTTACGATGGAATTTTAAAAGAATACAGGGCACCACTCATATCTCTCAGTCCATACAGAACAGATGCCGTGGCTCTGGCCAGCTCGGATGAGAGCTCATGCAGACACGTCCTGGCAGATGGCTCGACCCCCACCGTCCCGCTGGCCCTGAACATCTAGGATAAATGTGTAGGAAACAGCCACCACACTGCAAGTATTTTTAAGACTCATTCTTCAAATTGGAAGTTTTCCTCTGTCCTCCTGGGTCGCCCCTGCCACGTGTGAGCGTGTTATTTTGACACTGCAAAGTTAATAGTGTCCACGGTTACAAAAGGAGAGAGAAAAATAAGCCTCTATCAATGACAGCAGTCAGAAAACACTGCAGAGAGAGACTTTATTATTATTATTATTATTTTTTTGCTGATAGGTAGAAAAGTTACCAGAGTGCTATTTGATGTATGTCATGTTTTTCCACAAGTATTCTGAAGTCCTGGACTTCAGCGAGCTGTCAGTCACGCCTGCTGGAACTTCTGTCTCCAGGTAATTGTGCTTTCAGAGGATGCCGAGGACAGCTTAGCTAGAAGAGGGTGTGAGTCAAGGCATGGAACGAGGGTTTTGTTTTTGGAAAGAAAGAAAAAAGGGCCTGACCTGTGGTGGCGCAGTGGATAAAGCGTCGACCTGGAAATGCTGAGGTCACCGGTTCGAAACCCTGGGCTGCCTGGTCAAGGCACATATGGGAGTTGATGCTTCCAGCTCCTCCCCCCTTCTCTCTTTCTGTCTCTCCTCTCTCTCTCTCTCCCTCTGTTTCTCCCTCTCCTCTCTAAAAAATGAATAAATAAATAAAAAAAAAATTAAAAAAAATAATAAAAAAAAAAGAAGAAAGAAAAAAGGAAGGAGGGAGGAAGGAAGGGAAGGAAGGGAAGGAAGGGAGAAAGAAAGAAGAAAGAAAGAAAGAAAGAAAGAAAGAAAGAAAGAAAGAAAGAAAGAGAGAGAGAGAGAGAGAGAGAGAGAGAGAGAGAGAAAGAAAGAAAGAAAGAAAGAAAGAAAGAAAGAAAGAAAGAAAGAAAGAAAGAAAGAAGAAAGGGAGAGAGAAAGATAGATCACATTAGTTCCTGCTCGAGGGTTAGGAAGGATAGCTTCCATGACAAATCTCAGACAGACCGAGTGTCACACAATTCCGCCAAAAGAACCATCTCTACCTGTCCATCTTCTTGCACAATACCCCCCCACACACACACACACACTGCCATCATGTTGAGAATGAATTACACCCGAGTGGACCATTCACTGGCCTGTTTCCAGCAGATTCTGGACCCCTCCCAGGTAACAAGTAAAGACTAAACCAGTGCCGGTCACCCAGTTTCACTGATGTCCCCAAGGAAGAAGCTCCCATCATTACCCTCCTCTCCTTTCTGACTTCAGCAAAGGCCAAGTCATCACTTGAAAAAAAACAAAAAAAACACTTGAATTTCTCTAGGTTTAGGAAACTGACCTAAACTCAGAACACACAGAACCTAATTTCTAAGGAGGAGAGAAAGACAGGGACAAGAAAGGACCGTGAGGAGCAGAAGAGCCAGACGTGGAGGAGCCTGGAGCCCTTGTCCCTCATCCCAGCGCGGAGCCCTTGTCCCTCAGTCCAGCCTGGAGCCCTTGTCCCTCAGTCCAGCCTGGAGCCCTTGTCCCTCTGTCCAGCGCGGAGCCCTTGTCCCTCAGCCCAGCCTGGAGCCCTTGTCCCTCAGCCCAGCGCGGAGCCCTTGTCCCTCTGTCCAGCGCGGAGCCCTTGACCCTCAGCCCAGCGCAGAGCCCTTGTCCCTCAGCCCAGCATGGAGCCCTTGTCCCTCTGTCCGGCGCGGAGCCCTTGTCCCTCTGTCCGGCGCGGAGCCCTTGTCCCTCAGTCCGGCGCGGAGCCCTTGTCCCTCAGCCCAGCGCGGGACCCTTGTCCCTCAGTCCAGCGCGGAGCCCTTGACCCTTAGCCCAGAATAAGCAGACAGGGAGAGGATGTCATTTTCAACGGGATGAAGGTTAATTATCTTCAAAATGCTAGTCTGTCATTTTTACTCAAGCCAGTGACTTCTCCGCCCCTTTCGCCCCGACCCCCGGGGGTCTTGGGAGCTGTGCCAATGGGCTTTCCTTTCCCACTGCTGTCTCCTCCTCTATCCCCTTCCTTCACCAGTGTCTTCTCCTCGCTCAGGTCCAAAGTCTCAAGGCTTGGTGTACAAACTAGGACCTTCCTGGGCCTTTCTGGGTTTCTTTCAGTGGATGACTGCCACCCCACGGTGTACCGCCGGGGCTCTCAGCTTGTTACACCCGCCCAGAAAATTACGTTTTCTTTCATAGCATGGTGACCTGGGCCTTTCTTATTTCGTCAACTAGAAAGCATCGCTCACCAGCAAGAATTTGTTCCTATCTCTCCGTGAGGGTGTTGAATGCGTCTGATCATACGTTAGTGAATGTAGCCACAGTGTATCTGTTCTCTAATAAAATAACTTAGGCTAAGACATGTGAAATTTAGTTTGGAAAAATTGAAAGTATGGGTCCCAGATCTGTGTCTCTCGTGTGTTGTGCCATGCTAAGGTGCTCGTCCTTGGGGTGGCCATCTCTGTCTCTCTTTTCTTATTCAGTGCCCCAACCATACAGCTGCATTTTACATACTTGTTTAAACAGGTTGTTGCTTTTTCTTTTCAGTCAGATTCTCCCCCCCCCCCCACTATTGAAACGGGCCACAGGTTTTAAATAACTGCGTTTACACACAGAATCTCTGGTCCCGTCATTGTTAAACGTCAAATCCAGTAAATATTAACTGTCACTAATTGATACTAATTGTCACTCAGATGTCTTAGATCATTTGCCAGAGCCACATTGCTCTGTTTCTTCTCTGCCAATGGCAATAGATGATATGGAATTTCACTGTCACGATGAATTTGGAACAGTTTTCTGCCATTTCTGAAGATAAACTATGCTCCATTATTAATGAGAAGCCTCGTTAACAATATCGCTATTTATTTTATCAACTATTTCAAATCGACGTGTGCGCCTGACCTTTAAAATTTTTTTTTTAATTTTTATTTTATTTATTCATTTTAGAGAGGAGAGAGAGGGAGAGAGAGAGACAGAAAGAGAGAGAGGAGAGGGAGACGGGGGAGGAGCTGGAAGCATCAACTCCCATATGTGCCTTGACCAGGCAAGCCCAGGGTTTCGAACTGGTGACCTCAGCATTTCCAGGTCGACGCTTGATCCACTGCGCCACCACAGGTCAGGCGACCTTTTAAATTATGTTATCACTGCAAAGAAACGTGACAAAGGTTGGCCTTTGCTTTCCTTGTTCCTGTCAAGAAAATAGAGACGCCCACAGCCCACAAGAGTCCGTTGGCAGCTGACAAATTCTTCCCTGCGGGGGAGTCAAGTGTTGCAGTCTGCCAGTTTTTGTTGGTTGGTGTTTTTTTGTTTTTTTTTTTGTACAAAATTGTTACAGTTTTGAGAAAATAGAAATATTTATATAAAAATTATATTGAAATTTTGTAACCATGGGAAGAACTAGAGAACTACATTAACTGTTTGACATTCAAGAAGCACAGTTAAGATCCCCGTGAGTTTAGCAGTGTTTTGGTTTTACTGAACCAGGAGTTACAATGTAGACTGAGCTACCCTCTTGTCATTGGCCATCTCCTGCAACTTATTACCGAGTTATTGTCTCCAGGTGTGTGAATCCTTACTGGCCGGGGAGGAGAGCGTGGATGAAGCCTCAGCTCTGTGGCTGGCTGCACGTGCTCGGACATCCCCTACGGCCCTGAGAACCGTGAGTCTGCAGATGATCAGGGACCAGGGGAGGGACTTAGGACACAATGACACCACCTATCATTTGGGGTGTTTTTTTTTAGGAAAATCTAGATTTTTTTTTTTTTTTACTGTGGCTTTTCTGTGGGTTGGGGTAGAACTATAAGGACTATGGAAACAAAACCCCATTTGTTATGATTTTTGTTGATTGAGATGATACATGACCATAATCGTGAAGGTAACAATGATCTGGGGACAAATAGGAGGAATGGGGAGAGTTCTAGAAGCTTTTCAAGGCCCCATGAAGGAGAGGTGAATCACTGCAGGAAACGCCCAGCGGACTGTAGGAACCCTGTTCTCAGCCATAATTGCACAAAAACACCAGGCTGAAAATGCATGTTTCTGTAAATCACAAATGGAAATTATTCGGGAAATTTGGAAGCTGGATTTCTTGGGAAGAATGGGATGAGGGGCAAGTGTTGAGAGTTAGTGAAAGAAACAACGTTATCGGAGTGCGGACCAGACGCGAGCTATTCCTGAACACCCTGGAAAGGGGGGGGTGCCCCCCAGTGTTGGCAACGGCGCACTTCAGACGTCACCATCCAGGGGGTGATGAGATTGTTTCTACTTCTGGGAATCAACCAACAGCTCCCGGAGTGCTCATTACCGTGTTTCTAAATTGTTTCCATGGGCCCCTTCTAGAGCACGTGTTTAAGTCCTCTACAAGTTACATCGGTTCAGAACAAAGGGAAGAACGACTTGCCTTTCGAAACAGAACGTTCAAGAGAAACCAGGTGCGGCGGCCGTGATTCTGCGGAGGGTTCCGCGGAGTCTAGTTTGAAAACGTTCTTGGTGGGAGCTAAAGCGTCCTCCGCCAGGTTAGGCACGGGGTGGGGTGGGAGGGGCTTGAGGAGGTGGGGGGTAGGAGGGGTGAGGGGGTGAGGTGGGGGTGGGTGGTTGGGAGGTGGGGGAGGGGTGGGGGGAGGGGTGGGTTGAGAATGAGCCATTCACGAAGTTGTACTTTTACATAACAGAAATTAGCATGTCTTTCCTTCTTCCTCCCCTTTCTGTTCCTTCGTTTTTGTTTGTTTGTTTGTTTTTTTGGTCCCAGCTTAGCCGATTCCACTCCCCATCCGTTTATTTCCTCCGCTGTTCTCTGTAATAAGCGACAGTCGCCGGAGCCTGTCAGCGACCGTTCTCACAAATAAAACCTGACAGAGCTTTCATAAAATAATGTCAATACCATATCAGATTTCTCTCCACATCAACCCTCACAGCTGCAGCAACTTCAAGGAACAAAAAAAAGAAAAAAACAAACAAAAAAACCCCCGCCTGCAGCCGTAATTTACCCAGTCATAAATGGAGTGAAATGTTCTCCTTCAAAACAGCCTCCATCCCCACAAACGGGACAGCAACTCGCCACGCAGTCCTGGACGTCCTTTGTTTGTATGAAGCCACCGGGAAAGCTTTCTTGCCCTGTTTTCTGGCTTACCTCTCGCCCCAACTTCGGGGTTAGGCTGAGTTACACGTCGGATACATATTTGCCAAGATACGCTTTTTAAAAACCAAGGAACCAGATGGGAATCCACACGCATAGCATTTGGAACGATTACAAATGCATTTCTTCTTCTGTGAATGTGAAAAAATATATTCCAGAACTACTTTATTAGTATTTGAAGGGTTGGAAGGGACTACTAATTATAATGTAGATCATTAAAAAAACAAACAAACAAAAAACAAAACCCTGGAGACCAAGTCAGAAACGCGTCTCTCTGTTTGGGAAGGTAGAGTGCGTGCCCTGAACCGCCCACGCGCACGTGGGACCCGAAGGCAAGGGTCTGTGAGGAGCTGGGGGGCCACTCCCTTATCCTGTGACCTTCGTAAGCAGAATCTGAGACGAAGGTTATGCAAGTGCCAAATGAAGAATCTCTGAACTGGGGAAACTGGGGAGTTCGTACCGGGATGAACACAGCAGCGGCTGTGTCTTCAGGAGTAGGAGAAGGACCGTGGGTCCCGGGAAGGACTCGGACAAAGTCAACCCACCCTCTCCACGGGCAGGGCTGCCGTGCTGGGACGGCACAAAGGTGAGGCCTGAGCGAGGACGTCCTGAACAGTCCTCAGACGCAGTACGAGGACGGGAAAGAGATACGGACCTGCGGGGTTTTCTTCACAAAGTGGACGGGTTGGTCCAAAGAAACACGAAGGAAGGGAAGACAAGGAAGTGGAGGGAGAAGAGTTTAAACCTGTTTGGACGTCAGAATTGACCCTAGAAATCCACAGTGAGCCCAGAATGCAATCCAGAAACGTGCTTCTGAACCGGCTTATGGAAATGAATACCATCTTTTCCTAGTAGTTTATGGAGCTTTAGCTTTTACTGCAAAAGTCACCTTAGAAGGTCTTGGCTTAAACAAACAAGTAGAATATTTCTTTTCTCTCAGAGATGTCAGCATCTTTATTATACAGGGCAGGGCAAAAGTAGGTTTACAGTTGTTCGTGTGGAAGACAAGACAATAATTTATAAATAGTGATACGAGAATAAACTCAGGGTTTTGTGTACTCACCACTGCAAACCTACTTTTGCCCCACCCTGGAGTAACAGGCGTTGTGACTTTCCTGACGAAATAATAGCATGCAAATTTACACAACTCGGTTTCACCACAGAGCCACCCTGTGAATACTTACAGAATTTTTAGTCCAGCACGTACAATTGGAAAAGTCCAGAAATGTTGTAGGTCCCAATGAATAGCTGGTTTAGACAGCGGTCATAAAGAGTTGAAGTAAACAGAGCTAGAATCTATTAAAAGACAGAGTTTGGTCAAATCCCACAAGCTCTTTAGGCAAAAAAGGCTGTTGTCCGGCACTGCTTGGACGCATCTTTTCTTCTTAAAGGACACAATCTACGCAAAGGGAAAGAAATTTGCTAAGAAAAAAATTACAATAACCCCAGGAAACACTGTCAGGACGAATTCTCCCATCACTGAAACTCAAAGGTGCTTGATACTGTATAGAAAACTTCTAAGGAGACAAATTAAATAGACCTCTGGTTTAACATGTTTCTCTTTCACGTTTTATGGTTAATCATTCAAATTCCCATCACCGTTAGAGGAATAGAGAAATAAAATTTTACTCTCACGAGCTCTCCACTTGAATTGCTGTGAGTCAGTCATCTCTAGATGCATATTTAAATGTAACAGGAACTTATCTTCGAATGCAGAGGGTGGCAGACATCTCGAAGAGCTGATTGGAGTCTCGGTGAGAAGACGCTCTCTCACGCACCGGTGTGATAGGCTGCAAACGAATCCTTTGCTTGTGACCTTGATTCTCTCTCACCTCTCAGCAGAGCTGCACAAGATTATTACGAGCAACAATGAGTTTATTGCAAATACAAAGTATCCCATCAGTGACTCACACACAATAGGGACAGAACAAATGATCGTTGCCTTGTCTGTGCTCATCATCACCATTGTATTTACCAGTGTTTTCTCAGAAAGTTTCCCAAAGTGGAAGGTTCGTAGGCAATCACATTACTCTGTGGGTGGCAGTTGGAGGACATGGCTTAATCTTTTTCCTTTAGACTGGGTGGCGCTGTGGCTTGTGAATTAATGTCACAAATGATTATGAGGCGGGGTTTCTGTCTGGTGCGCTGGTCAAACACATAATTTAGCTGGGTTTTTGGAGATACTGCTTGTTTGCTTTCAGTAACTAACAAAGCGGCATTTTTATCTTAAACGTGCAAATCACAGATGTCTTCAGAAAACCAGGGTTGCGGTCACTCATTTCAATAAGAAGCAGAGAGACATCAGAAATGTTCATTAAAGAACTCACTGGAGGCCCTGGCCGGTTGGCTCAGCGGTAGAGCGTCGGCCTAGCGTGCGGAGGACCCGGGTTCGATTCCCGGCCAGGGCACATAGGAGAAGCGCCCATTTGCTTCTCCACCCCTCCGCCGCGCTTTCCTCTCTGTCTCTCTCTTCCCCTCCCGCAGCCAAGGCTCCATTGGAGCGAAGATGGCCCGGGCGCTGGGGATGGCTCTGTGGCCTCTGCCCCAGGCGCTAGAGTGGCTCTGGTCGCAACATGGCGACGCCCAGGATGGGCAGAGCATCGCCCCCTGGTGGGCAGAGCGTCGCCCCATGGTGGGCATGCCGGGTGGATCCCGGTCGGGCGCATGCGGGAGTCTGTCTGACTGTCTCTCCCTGTTTCCAGCTTCAGAAAAAAAAACGTAAAAAAAAAAAAAAAAAGAACTCACTGGAATCAGGAATTGTGCAGGTAAACGGAAAATAAAATATCTCATCGTGGACATTCACAAAGATTCATCATAAAGAAAGAAATGAAGAAATGTCGAATCATTGATTGCATTCAAGCAAGTTCGGTAAATAAAATACGGCCCTGACTTCACATTAAGAACACAGAGTTAAAATTTGCATGATAATCTCACCTGTGGAGTGAAGGGGGTCAGTATGTGTCAAATTTAAGTCACACACAGGGTGGGGCAGAAATAGGATCACAGTGGTGAGGACACAAAACGCAGTTTGTTCTCATAATATTATTTATTAATTCTTGTATTATTTTCTGTATGCACAACCGTAAACCTACTCTGACCTCACCCTGTAGTTGCAGCTTGAGAATTGTTCTTCAAATGTCACTCAATGTTTTGTCCCAGTGGCAACTTCCGGTTACACTGTGACAGCGTGAAGTTTCCCCTGATACAAACCTGCATTGTTTCATTTGCTGATAACGACCCAGAAACAACCTTTCTAGACAAGTTCGTTGTGGAGTCGAACGGGGACTGTTGTAAACCCTGTGATGAAAAGTCCCTTTTTATGATTGTTGTGGGAAAATAAAATGATTACTGCGATTGTTAGAAAGATAGACGCTGATGATTATATTACAGATGAATCAACAGTCATGTGAGTATCTTTGTTGGCGCTTACACGAAATACCTGTTACCTTCACTGTCTATACCAGGGGTCGGGAACCTTTTTGGCTGAGAGAACCATGAACGCCACATATTTTAAAATATAATTCCATGAGAGCCATATGACAACCCGTGTACGTGAAGCATTATCCAATAAAAATTTGGTGTTGTCCCTGAGGACAGCTGTGATTGGCTCCAGCCACCCGCAACCATGAACATGAGCGGTAGGAAATGAATGGATTGTAATCCATGAGAACGTTTTATATTTTTAACGTTATTATTTTTTTTTATTAAAGATTTGTCTGCGAACCAGATGCAGCCATCAAAAGAGCCACATCTGGCTCACGAGCCATAGGTTCCCGACCGCTGGGTTGCTTCATATGGATGGAAGCCACTCCCAAACTTGTTTCTATTGTTTTTGAAGGACACTTTGGCTTCTAATCCCTTTTCGGTGTGCTTTATCTGATATTGTTGATTTTGCTGAGTCATGTATTAGCAATTGCCGCACTTTTTCCGATGATTCTTCACACGGCAATAACAGCCACACGCTTTCCCAACGCTGTTGTGGTAAGACTTTCATTTCACAAGTAGAAGACTTTGCAGAACAAAGACAGCCTATTGCTCTGTTTAATATTAACTACAGGTGTGTTTCCCGGGGCCGTGTCTCTCCCCTCCCCCCCCCCCCCCCCCCATTTCTTGAGACTCTTTCCGACACAGTCCGGAGCTATGGAACTGGCCAGGACTCTTGTAGAAAAATAGGAGGACGTTTCGAGTAGAAAGCGGAGGTGGAAGGAGCTGCTTTGTCACATCTCTGTAGGTCTTTGTTAAAGGAAAAGTAATTCCAGGAAACTAGTATCAAATTGAAGAAAAGCACTCTCGGTAATATTGTAGCCATGAAAGATGGCATTGTAACCTTCATTCCCAAAGGCAGGCTTTTCTGCTAAAGTAGAAGTGTTTTAAAGGGGTTGAATCAGCACGTGGCTCCGTGGCCAATTCCAGGGCCACCTCAGGGAAGCCCTGCTCTCAGACGGAGGGGGGGGGGGCAGAGCATCCCTAAAATAAGTGGAAATACTCGACTGTGTTTAGTGGTTGACTTTTCCGTTTGTACCGCTTTTATTTTTAACCTCTGTGCGTTTTTTTCTTGTTCGTTCTTTTTATTGGCTGTTTGTTACCAATTGTACACAAATGACAAAGCCAAAGATAAAATGTTAGAGGAGTCCAATAGCCAGAGAGAGAGAAAGAGAGAGAGAGAGACAGAGATTTTTATTCACAAATTCATAGCTCTCGCTTGACATTAAAACGGACTATCACGTGAAAATTAATTCTTACAGCAACCATTAATTTTAAAAAAATCTTGTGGAAGATGTAACCATCTGATTGTGAGTCTGAAACACTCTGCTCCCTGTAGCGTGACTTTTCCAATACAACGATTGCTTTTCTTTATTACGGGAGAGAAAGGCTCTGTCACTGGAAATTGGATTGCAAATGTGTCCGATGCCAGCTGGGAGCTCTCAGCGTGTAGGAAGCGGCACAGTAACCACCCTGGCGGGTGGAGACCCCACAGTTACTTGGGCTTTAATCTGTGGTTAATTGGAATTGGGTCCAAGTGGAAGGTGAGGGAGATTAGCGGCTCCCTTATTTTCTTGGTTAAGGTGCACAGATAGTGGAAGCTGATCGCTGTTTCTAGTGTGCGACGCGTTTAGACACCTGAAATGACATGTTCCGGTCAGTGAACTGACCACCGAAGGCGTGCTCGAAGCGCCAAAGACATCCATGGCCGCCACCGAGGGATGCGTTCCTGTGGCTTTGAGGACATCGAGGTAAGCATTTAGATATTGCCGGGTGGCACCGGGGGGAGGGGGTGCGGGGGGGCACAGGACTTGCTGTGTTGACGACGTTGGGGCTGGGATTAGAAGTGGCAGGGTTGCAGGTCCTGGGATGCAGGTATCTGTGTACGATGCTGAGCATCTGTGACTCGTACATCTTTCTACGGACCTTTTCGGTCAGGGGCATTGGCTTCATCGCCACGGCAGCCAAGGTGGCCGCGATCCGAGGATCTCTGCTCTCAGAACCGCCGTGCTGTCTCTCCGCAGCTGTGGGTGCAGCATTCACCGTCCTTTCCTCTGAATGTGAGAAGGACTGTTTTGAAACTGACTGTAGTGAAACGTATCAGGGGCGTACCTCCTAAAACAAGTCAGAAAGTACTTACGGATACAAAAGAAACCACTTCCTTAAAGATGCTGTTAAACAGCTAATACGAAATAGAAAATGGCGTTAACGTTGGAGCATTTCGGACGGAAGGTTCCAGTTAATTACAGCACCGAGAGAACTAAGTCGGAGAAAGACGTTTTTAACCGTGTCAGCATCCATCCCAAGGTTTGCGGTCCCCGGGGTCTTTCTGTGCTCACACTTGGGCTGTAACGTTGGGCTTCAGGCTAATCTCACGACACAGCGAGGGGATCCCCACCAGCAAGGGGAGCTTGGGGTTGAACCCTGACTGGGGCTCGCCCGGACCAGGCTTTGACCTTCACTTGTTCGTCCACTGTGTGAGGACTGACCCTGGGCGTCTGGGTCTCTCCGGCTGGCACCTCGCGCCTGCCCTGGCTGGTGTGCTGTCCTCACAGAGCTCCCTGCAGCTCGAAGCCCGTCTGTCCCTCCACACGCAGAACTTGGGCCCCCTTCCCCCCCCCCCCCCGTCCTTCCTTCTGGGTCTGATGTTGTTGTCTTTTTTTTTTTAATTAATTAATTTATTTATTTTACAGAGACAGAGAGAGAGTCAGAGAGAGGGATAGATAGGGACAGACAGACAGGAACGGAGAGAGATGAGAAGCATCAATCATCAGTTTTTCATTGCAACACCTTAGTTGTTCATTGATTGCTTTCTCATATGTGCCTTGATGGGGGGAGGGGAGGCACAGCAGACCAAGTAACCCCTTGCTGGAGCCAGCGACCTTGGGTCCAAGCTGGTGAGCTTTGCCCAAACCAGATGAGCCCGCGCTCAAGCTGGCGACCTCGGGGTCTCGAACCTGGGTCCTCCGCATCCCAGTCCAACGCTCTATCCACTGTGCCACCGCCTGGTCAGGCTGATGTTGTTGTCTTGATCAGACTCCCGCCACAGGCTTCCCTCGCTCGTTCTTTCAGACAAGATTTGTTGAACCCTCTTCTGAGCAAAGAGCTGGAAGTCACTCAACAGGCAGAGGAGTCAGGAGATCATTGCAGAGAGTCGACATGGCGATCAAAGGAAGCCAGCATCGCGTGGGGGCTCGGAGGAGGGGTAAGGGGAGGGGGGAGCAGCCGGGAATCAAGGAAGGACCGCAGGTATGGAGGAGCCAATGTCATCCTCCGAAATTCAATAGTTAGAAATAAAGAACAGCGACCCCACTAAAACTCCGTCTTTATCGCCCTGGCGTAGAAGAGAGCCTGAAACACTGAAAACAGCGATTTCCAGACAGCCTTTAAGCCTGTCCTGAGTGGGTGATGGACACGCAACCCAATCAACGAGTTCAAATGGTTTAGAAACATTCACCCGAGACCTATGTACTCTTACTAATCAATGTCAGCCAGTTAGATTGAATGGTCTAAGTAAAAAATTTTAAAAATAAATAAGTAAATAAATGAGAACACTCGGACAAAACAAATAATGGCTGACTTGGACCTGAGGCTCTGCCCACACCAGCATGACGTATTTTGAAACTACGCATCCCATCAGATTTAAGTTCTGGAATTCCACACCCACGGGAGCTTACGACTGCCGTTCTTCAGCAGAATAAGCTGTTATAGAAAGTTACCTAATCCCCCCCCCCCCCCCAGAATGGGAAAGGTTTCGTTAACGAAGATTTGGCGTAGGAAGAAAATAGTCTTGCTCATAAAAACAATACGGGGAAGATGAATTCTCCCGACAAAGAAATTACTCAACTTGTAATTACGTTAATGCATTGGATGAACACCATCTCATTATTGAAGAGGAAATTTCTGCGTATGCAAACATTTATGTTCATAATTTAAAAGCGCAGATGTTGCTGAACTTTTAAAAGTTTATCCCTTTTAAAATTACAGAGTGACTGTTTCATTGCTCCGTCTTCAGCCCCAGAAGCCCAACATCTCGTTGAATTCTCTCCCGTCTGGAGACCGAGTGAGGACCTGGTATAAGCGTGCATGAGAAATGCCCTCCCTGCTCAGTATCGATCCTGTTACCCTGGTGTCTCTGATTCCGTGAAGACGTTGTTTAGATCCCGATGATTATATCGGGTGCAGTCAGAGCAAAGCAGTTGTCTCCAGCACTTCAGTTTTAGAAAAGCCTGGATTCTATATTTTCAATAAAAAGGAATAAAGTCAACTAGCCAAGGGTAAACAGTTGGCTTAAATTAGGAGCTACGAAAATAAGCGTGTCGTTTTCTCTTGATTTAGCCTCTCTAGATGTTGGTCTCAAAGATCGTTCTAGCTTTCGTCTTCAGTTGGATTTCATAGAGGGTTCGGCTTGGTCATCCCTCATCGGAGCCTGAAGAGGAGGCAAGACTATGTCCTTGAGGATGCAAAAACCAAACAAACAAAAAAACCCCAAACCCAAGGGGAGTTTGCTAATCCTTCTTTTATTCTTGTTAGAAGGAAGGAGAGGAATCTCATTAACAGATACAATATAACACGCAAGGGGTTTTCATTCACCTTCTGACACGCAAGCCGGCAAATCTGGGATGTGTTTTTATTTTGTCTTCGCTTCATTTAATGAACAAGAAACAGACCTAGAGACAGAGAATGAGCTCGGTTTAAATAAACACAGGTAACTGGAGCCGGAGCTCGGTTCTGCATAGAAAACCAATCTGCATCTAATATATACATAGTATCACTCAGAGAAGTAATATATACATAGTATCGCTCAGAGAAATAACATATAGAAAGAATAATGGATTTCTCTCTGGGGTAGATTCCCACCCACCTGCCCAAGTAAGACATGGGGCGCGTACGTCAGTCGTTTCCTTTCAAAAATAATGGTGCAAAAAGGCCACAACAGAGGGGACGTGCTTTTGTGGTGGTTGTTGCCACAAAATGTATCTGTTAGTCGTCACCAGGAGCACGCCTCTTAAGGTTCTTGTGCACCTGTGCACTCATGGGATCTCTACTTCAGTCCTCCATGTTCAATACGAATGGGACAGTCTTTTAAAATATTTGACACCATTAAAATGCACATCGACCAAAAAAACAAAAACAAAAAAAGGAAACATTTCAGTGACTGCCGTTTAATAAATATTTGTTGAAGAAATTAATATTTTCATTTCTGATTTCAATCTAAAATTAATTTTCACAGTTAAAAAAAAAATGATTGCCAGCCCTGGCTGGTTGGCTCAGTGGTAGAGTGTTGGCCTGGCGTGCAGGAGTCCCGGGTTCGATTCCCGGCCAGGGCACACAGGAGAAGCGCCCATCTGCTTCTCCACCCCTCCCCCTCTCCTTCCTCTCTGTCTCTCTCTTCCCCTCCCGCAGCTGAGGCTCCATTGGAGCAAAGTTGGCCTGGGCACTGAGGATGGCTCCATGGCTTCTGCCTCAAGTGCTAGAATGGCTCTGGTTGTAACAAAGCGACGCCCCAGATGGGCAGAGCATCGCCCCCTGGTGGGCATGCCGGGCGGATCCCGGTCGGGCACATGTGGGAGTCTGACTGCCTCCCCGTTTCCAACTTCAGAAAACAACAACCAAAAAAAAAAAAAATGATTGCCTACAGAACGACACTTACGACTACTAAATGTAACACTTATATTCTAAATCATGTGAAGAAGTTTGCAAACATCTGAAATTATGTATGAGTTTTACAGTTTCTGCTGAGTGTTCCAACTGAGCAGAGAGGACGTGAATATCCATGAGCAGAAGTTGGGTTTTGTTTTTTTGTCCTCAGACCCTACAAGGCTACCTAATGATTTTTAATACACCGTTGCTATTATAGAAGATGCAAGGAAGTCGTTACTTTTCTGTAACAATTGGTACAGATTTATTACTTAATTAGTTTTTTTTTTACCTTTATCTGACAGGGGTTATTAAGTGCAACCTATACTTCTATACAGCCAGAATAAAACCTAAGTAATCTTTTATAGAGTCCTACATTAAAATGCAATCTAACTAGACAGTAAAATGTATTAAGGCACCTCAGAGAGATTTCAATTTGTCATCTCTTTCCAGCACTGGGGAAAAATGTGTGTTCAAGAAGTGATTTATTTCCCAGAAGGGAACAAAGCCACCCAATAAAAAAAAAATAGATAAATAAATAAAAGTAATATTTTCTACCCAATTAAAAATGGCCAGTATTGGACACATCAGGCTCGATCGTCCCGACGCGGAGGCGTTTTGTGGACAGTGAGGAGCGGGGAGACCAGATGGTTATGGGAGGGAGGAAGCAGCGTTAATCGTCACACAGAGCGCCCTGGAGATGACGTAGAGAGAAGACTGACCCTCAGCCTGACAGCCGTTCCTGCGCCATGACGTCATGGAGGCTGCCGTGACGCACGCTGCCTTCGCGTTTATCGGTGCCGCTCGGGGCTGACCGGCAGGACAAAGGTCTCTGTGGGTAGTCAGCGCGGCCAGGGTGGATGGAGGCGCGGCCGGACCCCCAGGTCAGGGGGAGGTCCCGGATGCAAATGCGAAGGTAAGTTGGAGCGAGGACGTACGTGCGCAGCTGACTCTGCCCGCGGTGGGACGTCCCGGGTCCCCAGAGGTTCACGCTACACGCGTGTCCGGTGCTGTGTTCAGCACGCCCGTGGCCCTTTCTAAGCGTCTGTGTGGTGAGGTGGGTTCTTGGGTGAATAACGACGGATGAACTAGAGAATGCACATATAAAGTCGGCCCAACCAAATTTATTTATTTGAAATAGATAAACTAGATTAATGAGGGAGAGAGAGAAGACTCAAATGAAGAAAGCAAGATTAACAGGTGGACCATCACAGCCCAGCCTTCGAACAAACAAACAAAATTATAGAAAAATACCAGGAGCACGTGTATGTTAACAACAGAGAAAGCTGCTACAGTTATTTTTTTTTTCTCCAAAATTCACATGGCCCTGGCCGGGTGGCTCAGTGGATAAAGCGTCCACCCGGCGAGGCCGAGGCTGCGGGTTTGACCCCCAGGCAGGGCCCACGTGAGAAGCGACCACTGAGCGCACAACTAAGTGGAACAGCTAAAGTGAGACAAGTTGATGCTTCTCTCTCCCCCTTTCTCCCAAATCAGTGGGAAAATTAAAAAAAAAAAAATTTCACGGGGTTACAACTTAATCCCCAACGTGAATCCCGGATGTGCCGGCATTAGGAGGTGGGGCTTTGGGAGGTGACTGGGTCAGGAAGGTGGGCCCTCATAAGTGGGGTCGCTGCCCACATGGAAGAGACCCGGGAAGGCTCCCTTCCCCGTGCACGGACGCAGGACGGGGGTCTCCACCCGACACGGGATCTACCGGGGCCGTGATGTTGGACTCCCAGCACCCAGCTCTGTGCGGAGGGGACCTCTGTCGTGGGTGGGCTGCCCGGTGACCGTGTTCTGTGACCGCGGCCCACACAGACTGAGACAGTCACCTAGGTCAGTGGACTCCAACCTTTTTTGGGCCACAGACTGGTTTAATGTCAGAAAATATTTTCACGGACTGGCCTTTAGGGTGGGACGGATAAATGGATCACGTGACCAAGACAAGCGTCAAGAGTGAATCTTAGACGGATGTAACAGAGGGAATCTGGTCACTTTTTAAAAATACAACATCATTCAGACTTAAATATAAATAAAACGGAAATAATGTAAGTTATTTATTCTTTCTCTGCGGACCGGTACCAAATGGCCCATGGACCAGTACCAGTCCGCGGCCCGGGGGTTGGGGACCACTGACCTGGATTAAATGAGCAAGTTCCTACAGAGACACAAACGACGTTGAATCTAGAAGAAACAGAAAATCTAAGTTGGCTTAAGAGATTTCAGTACTTGTAAAAATCACTTTTAACAAAGAGAAGCCCCAGCTCACCCAGATGGCTGGCTCTACTGGAAAGTTTTGCAAACTTTTAAAAGAAGAATTGACACCAATCATTTACAAATTCTTCCCAAAAATGGAAGAAGAAAGACTACATCCTAACTTGTTCGACGCCAGTGTTACCTTGAGACCGAAACTAAGAAAGAAATGACAAGAAAATAAATAAATAAATACAAATAAGCACTGATTTCTCTTAGGAAAACAGACAAAATACTTCTCAACAAAACACTCGCTGACTGACTCCAGCAACATATAAAAAAAAAACATTTATTCGCGATGACTAAGTAACACGTGTCCCCGGAATGTGAGGTTTCTTTCACCTACAAAAATCAGTCCCTATAACAGACCCTAGAGTTAGAATGAAGAGAAAAAAAAAGAAAAAAACAGACGATCATTTCTATAGACTTAGATAATCATATGGCAAAGTCTAACATTCTGTAGTGATAAAAACATTAAACAAACAAAAAAAAAAGCTAGGCGTAAAAATGTTAGTTTGGAGAAAAGCTGGCATTTTAATCTGGAACTGAGAGCAAAACTCGTGACTGGCAGTTGCTTTTGTTCAGTGTTTTCCTCAATGAAAGAGCCGGCAGGTATCACCACCGGTCAGTATCACCACAGCCGCCGGGCGAAGGCAGCCCAGCACCCTCCCCCGGCCTCTGCAGTCCGACTCCGTCACCGTCACGGAGGGGGAAGGACCACAGCACCCACCCTCAGCCGGGGGCCACCTCCTCTCTCATCACCTCTATGTTGTTGAAGAGTCCGGGGGAAGAGACACTCATGCTCTGTCTGTTTCCAGTTAGCGAGGCCCAATGAATTTTGTCTTTTTTCTTTTCATTTCTAATGAAAACAATGGACTCATTATCTTGCATTTATCCGGGAGAGAGGATTGTGCCCTGACACACCCTGATTGGCCGATAAAAAAAAACAAAAACGTGAATGGTCTCTGCTCCTATGGAGATCATTGTTGAAGAGGACCCGAAAAATATCTGTAATTTTCACTCTGTTAAATTTCGGGAGATTTTTTAAGGTCAATTGCCCATCTGCACAGAAGCAGCCTTGTAATTATCTTGCAGCCTGTGAAATGTGGCAGGTTTTAAGGTTCACTCTTTCTGAAATAAGCTGTTATTTTACTCATTCAGTAAACGGGGAAAGGGACGCATCTGGACGCGCCCACATGTCGGCCCCCTAGGGTGACACTCGTCTTTGTAAAGGGCTCCTAATTACAAGCAATTTTCCCGATGAATCAGGTTTAGTAATTAGGGAAACTTGTGTGGAAAACTCACTTCCTCGTACAAACAACAGAGCAACAATTGAATAACTTGAGTTTTCAACCTGGGAAGGCAAATTTTTAAAGACTGGGTTTCCTAATAGAACCTGACCCAGGGTCCTTTTGAAGTATATACTGAGTTTTCTCCCACAAAAAAACCCCCACACTTCTATGGAGTACATAGATATAGATAGATGATAGCTAGATGATAGATAGATAGATGATAGATAGATAGATATATAGATATATAGATAGATAGATAGATAGATAGATAGATGAGAGATAGATGATAGATAGATAGATGATAGATGATAGATAGATAGATAGATGATTGATAGATAGATAGATGAAAGATAGATGAAAGATAGATGATACATAGATAGATGATAGATGATAGATAGATAGATAGATGATAGATAGATGATAGATGATAGAGAGATAGATAGATAGATGATAGATAGATGATAGAGAGATAGATAGATAGATAGATAGATGATAGATAGATAGATAGATAGATAGATAATAGCAAAAGGGTAACATTCACTTTCAAAGGAACTTAAAGTTTTAGATTTTGCCTTGAAACAACCTTGAAGCCCATTAGATGATGCTTGAAGTGTTCAGAAGAAAATTTTTTCCCCCAAAGGTCAAAGTTAAGGAGAAAAATAATATACGACACTTCTGTTCTCTCGTTTCCTGAGTCCTTCAAGTAGGAGTTCTGTCCAGAGCCTGTTACCTAATGATAATGTTACGAATAATTATCACCAAACAACACACAATGTGTTCACTTGTCCTAAGTCTTTACATTTATTAACACAGTGAACCCTCACAGCCATCCAACAGGTAGGTCTTAATAAAAAAAAATATCCAATTTAGAGGTGGGGGGAAAGGTATAGAAAGGTTAGGTAGCTTTTAGTCAAGGAGCCAAGGCCACCAGGGAAGCAAGTGTCGAAACAGGAATAAAAATCAGTGCAGGACATCAACGTTGTCCCATAGTAGGTACTCAAGGGAATTTGTTACATGAGTCAATGAATAAATAAAAGAACGAAGGGAAGGAAAGAAGAAAAGAAAGGAAAGAAGGAAGGAAGGAGGGAAGGAAGGAAGGAAGGGAGGGAGGGAGGGAGGGAGGGAGGGAGGGAGGGAAGGAAGGAAGGAAGGAAGGATGCAATTATATTTCCATTGTTCTCTACAACAATCCTTGATATTTATGAAACTTTAGAATCCAGTGAGCACTTTATTTACATTAATCTATTTAACATGTATCACAATCGTCAATTAAGGTCGTAGGAACCCCATGTTATATTCAGAGACATCAGCTATGATGTTCTTAGCATTTTATCCAGTGGTCTTAGCCTTGAAGCGGCCAGACAATTTAGTTACAAGTAAGGTCTAGTACATCGCCTGGCCAATAATGGTTGTACGGTGATTATATCTTAAATGATTGCTTATTAGAAATTAGTGGGAGCTTAAATTATAATGCCATTTGGTATTTAGTGGTTTCTGTGTCCCCACAGACGGCTCATCATACCATACTCCGCACGCAGAATTGCCAACGGCCCAGAACACGAGGACACGGAAGTTTTTAAGTGGGGCGTAAGACACAGGCTTTGTTCTCGGAGCTAGTATGAATGTGGGTACAAATAAGTAAGATGCCAAACGAGGACAGCAAACAGAGCGATGCAGGAACGCGGAAGGAGGGCTCCAGGTTGTCTTCCGGGGAGGCAGGGACCACCACTCACTCCCATGAGAGATACTGGAGGAGTCTTCCCTTAACCAGAAGCAGGAGAGCCAGTCTTCAGAGGGCGAATGCTGCTCCGTGTCCGGCGCCGCGCACCCCCTGAGCGTCGTGCAGCTGCACAGACTGGGTCCGTCCCAGATCCGGCGGACCCTGACGTGAAGGTCTTCTGTGAACCCACGGCGACCACCCTCACCCCTGGCCTATCAGCCCTTGTCTGGGTTACGGCCTTCAGACGGGTCCACCCGCCTCTACTGTTGTCCGGGTGTGGTTTGCTTCTCAAATAATCACATCTACATAGTAAACATAAAAAAAAAAAAAAAACAACTTCACGTGCCCACTTAGAACAGCCCGCTTAAATCGCACCCGTGGTGAAATCTGGATTCTTGAGCGTGGTCGCCAAGGCGGCCTGGCTGGGTCTGCTGACTTCCTTGCCTGACACTCTTGTATTTGTTTGTTTGCTTCCTACGTTCCAACACTGTCTGTCATGTTTCTGTCTGTTAATTATTTCACGTGGGTTGTTTTTTTTTTTTCTTCCCTGTTTCAATTCCTGCCCGTGTCTTTATTTTCTGCTGAAAATGTTCTCCCTACGGGAACTCCCCATGATTGACCCACACACACATCAGGATGAAAGACCATAGCTGCTTCCTCGGAAAGGGCTCTCTGAAGACCAAGCCGACGTTCTCCATCATCACTGCTCCTCAGAATCCCCGCCTGGCCGGCCACCCTCTCCGTTCGTGATTGCCCAGATGAGACCTCTCCGAAGAGCGTCCTCGTCGGCACCACCAACGCCGGCAGAGGAGAGAAGACCGGCTCAGATGTTCTCCAAAGACCTCGCTGTGCATCATTAGCCGGAAGGGGTGTTTCCCAGGGCGGTGGGGTCGCAGCTTCTCAACTTCCTCCCTTCTGCCCTCTTTCCTGGGACTCTGCTCACCTGTGGACGATGGCGTGGGCCAGCCGTGGGTTAATTTGGGTTCCGGGCGGAGCTTACACCAGCGGCCTTCCTCTCGGCCTCCGCCGGGTTGCCTGGGGATTAAGATGCGCCAGGAAAAGGCGTGGGGCCCCCGATCGCTCATCCGTGGCTGAGACGCTCGTGTTATTTGCAAAGCGTTTTGTTCCCTGCCCTCAGCCAGTTGGGATCCATCCAGAGCCCGGTGTCGTGTTCTATTTTTGGCACGTAAGATGCCGTCTGCATGGAAGCTCTGGCCCAGGACTCAGCCGGTTTGGCTAAACCCAGAAACCCTGCTGGCCCGTCCACTAGGAGGCTGGGCAGGCGGACTGGTGCCCTGGACAGGGGCCAGTGCCTCTCAGACTGTCCAGGGGCTCACTGTCAGTCACCCTTCGCTTTTTTGCTTATTAGATGAAAAAATGTATAAGTTTTAAATGCAACACTTATTTTTTTGGTGTTGTTGTTTGGTTGTTTACTGGCTTATAATTGTTTTATTTATTTTTCATTGTATTTAGGAAATCACATTTAACAGGGTGACCTTGATCAGTAAGAGTACACAGGTGTCAGGTGAACATTTCTATAGCATCTGAACTGTTTATTATATTGTGTACCCATCACCCAAAGGCAACAAGTTTTGACAAATGCACACAGCATGTGACCACCGCCACATTCAGGATATAGAGCAGTGGTCCTCAACCCCGGGCCGCGGACCAGTACCAGTCTGTGGGCCATTTGGTACCGGTCTGCAGAGAAAGAATAAATAACTTACATTATTTCCATTTTATTTATATTTAAGTCCCTGAACGATGTTTTATTTTTAAAAAATGACCAGATTCCCTCTGTTACATCTAAGACTCACTCTTGACGCTTGTCTTGGTCACATGATCCATTTATCCGTCCCACCCTAAAGGCCAGTCTGTGAAAATATTTTCTGACATTAAACCGGCCCATGGCCCAGAAATGGTTGGGAACCACTGATATAGAGCATAGACTCATCACCCCCAACAATTACTTGCCTGACCTCTTGTTCAAACCCTTCTCTTCGCCCCCTGGCTTGATCATTTCTGTTAAAATTCTAGATCAGCGGAATGGTATATTTTGTAGTATTTCCTGTCAGGGATAGAGAATACTTGGGATCATAGCAACTGAGAATTATATTTCTCAGCCACTTACAGTAAACCGGTGACTCACCCTGCTCTTCATTAGCTGAAACAACATTGCGTGGGCAGCCCAATCCACTTTGCAGATGTTTGGGAGAGATAAAAGGAAAGGATAAATATCTTTTCTTTTTTAAAGGTTTAAAGAGAAAAAAAAAAAAAAGCACTAAGTGGATGAAAGAGCGTGATTAATTGCTTTTTAAATTCACAGACTATCTGAGAGCCCGTGCGCCCTCCCCATAAGCTCCTGGTCTTTCTGGCTCTCAGCGGTCGGCCACCGGGTTTGCTGGGCAGCCTGTGCCTTCGCCGGGGTCTGCTCCACATGGAGACCTCCTGGCGGGCTTGGTGGAGGAAGAACCGCAGCTGGAGAACAGTCCCCGCCCTCACTGGCAGCAGCCGGCCTGTCCCAGGCACCTCCGAGAGGCTCCGGGTCGCCCACGATGACCGACGACGCGGAAATGGTGTCACCAGAGCGCGGCCTCCGAAGTGAGACCGGGTCCTGCTGGAGGGAGGGAGTGAGTTTCAGCACCTGCGTTGTCCGTGCTCGGGCATTTCAACAGGGACGCTGTCTCGAGAGGACATCAAGCAAACCGGGTAGATACCATTAATAAAGTGAGACAACCAGGAGACCCCCTCGGGCTAAGAGCAGCGTCCCCCCCCTCAGACACATGTGGGAGCCCCTCTGAACTGAGGAATGCCCTCGCCGACCCTGACTTCTTTCCAGGAAAATGAGCCCCCTGCTTCCTCGGCTGGGTGTGGTCTTGTTTTGGGAAAAGCAGGGCGTCTTCTCTGTGTTGAAGAGGGGGCTGGCTTGTTATTTTTTGTGCTTTCCCCAATTCAGACCTCTCGTCGGGCTTTGGATGAGTCTGGTGCCAGCTGTCTGCACCCCTGGGGACTAGGACCAGGTGGACTGGAGTTCTGTCCAACGTCTGGGGGGGGGGGGAGACGGACGGGAAGTCATGCCCCTTTCACTTTGCACCCAGAAGATGCGATTCAATCTTGCTGATTGCAGTCACCCTGGTTCATTGTTGCACAGGCGGTGAGGTCATGTCAGTGAAGGACTGTCGCAGACAGAAGGACGCCTCCCCTGAGGGCCCCCCGGTCCTAATCTCCACAACCTGAGACTGTGGGGCTCTTACGAGACAAGATGGACGACCTGTGTGTGACTAAGGTAAGGACCTTGAGACAGGAGGGCTACCCCAGGTCCGGCGTGTGCCCGCTGTGACCCGTCCCCTCTCTGCATGTGCCCTGAAAGGGTCCTCTCTGCACCCTCCCTTTGCTACTTCCTGCTACGCTGGCCCTGCACGTCCCAAACCCAGTTTCTCGTCAACATCTAGACAATGGCTGCCCGTGAAGGCGCAGATGTGGGCTGATATCAGCACAGAGATGTACCGCGACCGTCACTGGTAAAAAGGACCGTCAGCTACGCAACATCTCGGGTGCCCTCACAGAAGACCTCGAGTTTCACTCGGCCACCGTCGGAGCCGTGCCCAGAACGGCCCGTGGGCGTGCTCCCAGGGAAACACGCTTCCGTCGCCGTCGCCTCGATAACTGTGAGCCACTTCTAACTCCCCACGTCGACATGTTTCACCTCTCCATCCAGGGTGCAGACAGACTGGCATCTCCTCGAAACTGAGAGGCTCACTCTCCCACGAGCCTGCAGTTCCTCCCGTGGGCAGATGTCCTGGAAGGAGATGGAGTCAGGGCCGGGGAGAGACATCCGCCCTCCCCCATCCTCAGGGCAGCGTTCCGCATGGCCTCCGAGACCGGGAAGTGGCCTGAGGGTCAGCGGATGGAGGAATGGGTGAAGAGGTCGCGGAGTGTGCAGAATGGAGTATTATTCGGCCATAAGAAAGAAGTGGGTCCTGCAGGAACAAACCTGGAGAATAGTAGGCTCAGTGAAATAAGCCAGCCGCAGAAAGGTTTAAAAAAACAACAACAAAACAAAACACTGCGTGGTCTCACCTACATATGGCATCTAACAAGGTCACACACACAGAAGCAGAGAAGAACAGTGGTTCCCAGGGACACCGAGCA
Source organism: Saccopteryx leptura (assembly GCF_036850995.1). Lineage (NCBI taxonomy): Eukaryota > Metazoa > Chordata > Mammalia > Chiroptera > Emballonuridae > Saccopteryx > Saccopteryx leptura. The sequence continues at coordinate 1,561,783 of NC_089514.1, read as the reverse complement.
GGAAGAAATGGGAGATGTCGGTCAAAGGCTACAAAATACGCAAGGAGAGTAGATTTCAGGTGCTCTATAACGATGTGAGATGATAGGTCAATTAGTTTTCCTGTAGCAATCATTTCATGACATACAGGTATATCAAATTGTCACACTGTATACCTTAAATATACACAATTTTTTATGGAACGATGTAGAATTACTTTGAATGTACCCATTCAGTTTGATTCAAAGCATTGACAAAAAAAAAAATTACAAAAATTAAATCCCTAATAAGGGTAAAAAAAAAAAAAGAAAGAAAGAAAGAAAAGGAAAGGAAAGGAAGAGAAAAATAAATGAACCTTTGGACTCAATTCTTTGATGTGCATAGACCAGAAATGTATCTTTTCTGCCGATAGTTTGGTTATGATACAATGTAACCCCTAAGTTATTCTTTTCTGAACGCTACACATTCTGGAGTTACTATTTAAGGTACAAAGTATTTGAGCTACATTCTATCTAAAGCAGAAGCAATTTGGGATTTGCAATTTAATCAGCAATACAAGTATCTAGCACTTTCCAATTGTCCCATTAATCTTATTCCATTTCTGATCCAATTATGCTCATCACTTATCCTGTTATCTGTGCTTTTTTTTTTCTCTCTCTCTCTTTTTCCGGCTGACGTGTCTAGAGATTTAGCCACGTCTCTACCATATACACAAACGCGGCATCGTGTACAAATTCGTACCTGCGCCCATCTCCCCACTGGAAACATCTGCATCCTCATTCACCGTGTGCCATCAACGCTCTCGTCCTGGTCTTCAGTCTGACCCTTTCTGTTCGTTTGTATTTTCTGTCAGGATAAAAACATACAGTTAAAACATGTGGCCAATGAATAAACACACAGACAACGAAAATGTTTTATAGTTTCCCCATATTTTTCACCAGCTGATCTCTATCCTATTGTCTCAACACCAGCTAAGTGATTCCTAAGGGCGGAATTAATTCCAGGGCTGCGTGCGGCGTCTGGGGCACACATCCGTCTACGGCTCAGATGACCACCTATATGGAAGCCGTGAGACCGTGAGGAACAGCCTCTCCTTCCCGGCGTCTGGCCCCTTGTCCCCTAAGAGGAGGGTGACAGTCCTACGTCACAGGATTCTAAGCAGAACGTACCCGTTATCCCACAACATAAGTTTCCGTTTCCTTTCTTGATGATCGAAGTTCTGACTTTTGTAGTCACGAGGCCACCAGAACACACTGTGACCGTGAATTAAGTCCGTCCGAGGAAGTTAAGAGGACGCGGCACGAGGCCGTCTCTAGAGATGTTTCTTCAAAGATTGCTGACAGAGGTTCTTTTTTTTTTTTTTTTTTTCTTTTGCCTTTTTCACAGATGGCTGAGGTGGGAGCATTAACTTGGGGTGCAACACGAGCTGCCCCTGTGCCTGGAGGCTCCGTGTGGCCGGGCAACAAGGCAGGAGGAGTCTGGGATCTCGGTCACGTACGGAGGGGTCCCTCCCCCAGGGTGCCTGCCTTTGCGCTGTGATGTCAGAAGAAAATATGCTAAATCTCCACCAGACCTCTCAGACTCTCCCATCCCGGGTGAGACTCAATTCATTTCCAGGAGGGTTTGTGACTACTGAGGACAGCTTTCTTCTGTTCATTTCTTCCTGTTCATATTTTGGGTGTTTTTTGTTTTTTTTTTAATGGTTGCTCAAAATGCTTGTTTATATTGATTACTTTTATTGACTTAAAAACTCCACACCATCCGTATTGTCTCTTAACACACGAAAAGGACTTCAGCAGGTCTGCTGTCCTCCCTAAACCCACCATCCCCGTGGTCTATGCAGACCGCTGGGTCGGGGTACGTACGAGGATGATTTCTAGTTACACTCTGCGTTTTGTTTGGTTTCGGTTCTGAGTTACGTATGCTTTAGATGGCCATAAATTGCATGAGAGTTTATCATGTATAACTGGAGCGTCTACTGGGATTGATTTTCTTCTTAATTGAATACAAATATCGTTAGTGTGACATAATGTCTGAAAGACTTATTTCTCTCAGTATAAAATTTTAGTCCCATTTTCTTTTCTTGGTTTTTTTTTTTATTTTTTATTCCTTCGATATTTTAAAAATATGATTGCATTGTCCGCGGCCATCTGGTGCTGCCTTTGGAAGTCTGTCATCAGTAGAACGCCTAATAATTTTTGTGATCTCTCCTTTTTGTCAAGCTTTGAGACTTTTCATTTGTTTTTGTTGGTCTTCAATTTCACAATAATTCACTAAGTATGAGAGTTTGTGGGGTTTTTTGCATTCCCCTTCCCCCTGTAGATTTAAATGGCCAATGGCTCATTCTCATTCTCCTGGGAGTGAGGACGATGAAGGCTCTGGGGCAGGTCCTTGTTTCCAGAGTTGCCCTGGGTTATTCGACCACTGCCATGTGCTCAGAGCCATGGAGACTCAGTTCTCTCATCTGTAAAATGGTGTCATAACTTTGAAAGTAGTAAATGTTGTGATAAATCAACGAAATAGTATTTCTAGAGCCCGGCGGTTTTACCAACATGTAGTGCTTCCTTCCGGCCACTTCTGAATTCCTGATCTCGCGTGTAGGATGTCTGTCCTGCTGTCCCGTCTCCTCAGCATCCAGTCCGAGGGCAGGAGGGTATGGAAACGGGGTGGGGGGGGGAGCAGGGGGGGTGTAATTGGTTTGACTTGTAGAGAAAGAGAAAAGAAAGATGTTGGTGAGTCTAGTGCCTGATAACGATGAGACCAATTATTGCCAACACAAAGGATTTGTCAGGTTTAAATAAAAAAGGTAAAATCCAGAAACATTTTTTAAAACGACAAACTCAACATGATGGTTTTTATTTTTGTTTTACTGCCTTGTAGCTCTGCAGCTGAAGTTGCGATCTGTTTGAGAACGGGGTCGATGGGAGCGAGCACAGAGGTCCCTTTGTCTCCCCGTGAGCAAACACCCCGTCTCCGGGGGCGCTCCGCGTGGGGGAGAGGCGTGAGACCTGCGCTCTCTCCTCGGAGTGCGATCAGTTCAGGTTCCAGAGTCTGTTTCTACGATAGCGTCGTCCACCAGCCCTGGAGCCCATCACAAACGATGGCAGTGACGGACTACATTACCACAAGCCTGCGTGACTCCAGACTCGCGCCGCACTTGAAACACGTGCCCGTCACTCGCAGGAGAGAAACGGGAGGGCAGAGCCTTGGCTGACACCTTCACTGTCCATCGCGAGGTTGACACGGCAAGTGAAAAGACAGAAAGCAAATACGGTGACAACCCAAGCAGGAGGCTGATGCTGGTGCAGCCGCTCAGCTCAGTGGCTGCAGGACCTCGGTCCTCTGAGAGCACGGGCACTTGTCTTCGCCGCTGTCTTTTTTTTTTCTGGGGATAATGTGGTTAGTGAACATTTCTAAGTCGCCGTGTCCGCATTTCCTGACGTCCTACTCCATTGCCCTCCACACTCTCCCTGGGCTTGTAGGGAGAATCTCCCATCCACAGTGACGGCGAGACTGGAGCCTCTCGCTGTTCAGAACCGTAGCTGGTGAGCGCCAATGCCGCCCAGAACTGCCGGGAGGGCTCGGGTCGGAGGAGACGGCTCGGGTCGGAGGAGACGGCGCCGGGACCCTCGTTCATAGCCCGGGGTTCAGTCCTGCTGACATGGGCGTCTTCGCCGGGGTCCGGTTGGTGCTGATGCTGTGGGTACATGGGTCCAGATTCCGATACAGTGATGGCTTTTTAGTAATTACTGAGATTAAAAAAAAAAATTTTTTTTTTTAAATGAATTAGATAGGTAAAAAAATCTGCCGGTAAAATTAGCAGCAAGAGGCCAAACATGTTTCTCACGTCAGATCAAGACCCTCAGGCCGGCGACTGCTTCCTCGGGGTGACGTTGTGACACGTCTGCTTTCACGGTCCGGCCTCACGCAAACATTGTGTTCATTTCCCTCCGGTCATCTCACGACTCGTGTCCCCTGAGTTTTTCTTTAGCCCAAATGAGCCTTAGTCTTGTCAACACGTGGGAAAACCAACAATCCAATAAAAATTGCTCCCTCCCCCCCCAAAAAAAAATCCTGAAATCTTGCCACGTCATTCACCCACGGAGATCTCTCAAAGCCTCCTGTGTCTGACACACCGGACACCATCGGATCTGCTGAGTCACGAGGCCAGGTGGCAACCCGAACTTGATGCCAATTCATAGTCACTGTGTACGCACCGTGTTGTTAAGCATGTTGTCCCCGGGGGGGGGGTGTAAGTAAGATAAATATGCTTACCGGTGGGCAGAACCTTCACGCCGTGCCCCTGACCCCTCGGGTGAGAGCTAGTGAGGAAGGGCCATCTATTATCAGCTCGCTAGGGCTGCCATAATGCATAGCCCCAAACCAGGTGGTGAAACACAAGAGAAATCTATTCTCTCACCGTCCTGGAGGACGGAAGTCTGAAATCAGCACTAGGGAGCGGTCGCTCCTTCTGGGGACTCTCACGGAGAGCCTTCCCCTGCTTCTCCCCCAGCTCTTGGGGGCTCTGGCCATCCTGGGCCTTCCTGGGCTGAGAGAGCCATCACCCCAAGCTCTGCCTCCATCGTCACATGGTGCTCTGCTTTCTAGCAATCTCTTCCCGTGAGGACACCAGCCTTGGGTTAGGGACCACCCCCCCCCCCACGTGACCTCGTTCTGCACTTACCAATTCCATCTGCGAAGGTGCTATTCCAAATAATGTCCCATTCTGAGGAGTCTGGTGGACATTAATTTTTGGGAGGGTGGGGAGGACACACTGTTGAACCCAGCACAGAGATCTAAGGGGAAACACCCAGACCTATTCACCTTCACTCAGCAAGAAGAGGAAATCGCTGGCAATGCACGTACCCCCCAGAGGTGCTGCAGCATCTGGCAAGTTCTGTCCCTTTGGCCACGTGAGGTCCATGGCCTGTTGTTTTTTTTCTTGTTTTTTTTTTTAAAAAACAAAGTTGAGTTTGAATAGAGACACCCTCATGAGTCCATGGACTGTGTGGTGCTGGAGAGTTCAGTGGTGGTGGTGGAGACCTCCGTCCTGGAAAGCCTGGAATATTTATCACCTGGTTCTCTACACAGAAAAGAAGGTTCAACAGCCCCTGACTCCAGGGATGCCAGACTAGTGATTGACGTGTCAACCGGTCCCACTGCCCCTCCTGCATCCTGCTGGCACCAGCGGAACCCTGACAGGCGGAATGCGGCCGCTGTCAATGGACCTGGGGGGTGTTGGCATTTCTAATCACAGCTGCAGTGTTGACACGGTGCTTCCCCGAAGCAGGTCGATGCCGCTCCTGGTGCTCGGGGTAGAGCCATTGATCCCTGAACGTGAAGTTCCCGGTCCTCATGAGAGGGGCGGTCCGGAGGCAGTTCGACTTTCTGTGGAAACCGCATAGCGCACACGCACTGTCGGCCCCAGGGCAGCGCCAACGTCCGGCACTGTGTCCTGGCCGTCCTGAAGAACTCGTGTTCCCTGCGCTCTCCTCGAACGATGTCACGCTCTCCGGACACGGTGAGCAAGACGTGCTAAGTAGCGTCAATGACGCAGCGTGACACGCGCACCCCGCAGGGTGGGGGGAAACATTACCAAGTTTCACCCGCGATGTGGACGATGTGTTTGGCAGCCACAGGAGGTAACTCTCGATATTATCAGACAATTCCTGGCTCTTCCTCTGGGTCCCGGTCGAGACGGAGCGCTTGCCCACAGAGACACGGAGGCTGGTGCCGTAGCTCACGCCCTGACGTCTGGTGCAAGGCCTGGTGCAAGGAAGCCACACCTAGACTCCGGGGCATGAGGATGGTCCCTTCGCAGGACAGTGCTAACCAGCGTGAAAAGCCACACCGTCCGAGAGGCAGCGTTGGGAACGGGGACAGTCACGGCGGGGTCCTCAGGGTTTTCTCAGTTCCGTGACCTTGAGAAACGTAGGCGCCAACCGGGCTGTGAGCCTCCTCACCCGGGAGACGAGGAGTCTGACCTAGAGTCCCCCAGAGTGGAATACCTTCCGGCTCCCGGCTCTAGAGGTCTACGATTCTGTGGGTACAGAGCAGCACCCCCACATGGCGTCGAGGTGTTGGGGGTGTCAGGGCTGCGAAATAAAAGTGTCGGAATTCCTCAGAGGGCGTCAGAGGTACTTCCCACGTCGTCTTCTGCACCCACGAGGACAGGAAGCTGAGGGCCGGGTGGTCAGCACGCAGGGGGGTGTCGAGAAACGCCGAGAAGCCAATCACCTTCAGTGGAAGCGGGAAAACGAGGCCAGACGTCCCTCGGAGCGTCCCTGAGATGAAGGGAAATGTGGAAAGTAAAGAGAGCGCAGGACAAGATAAACTGCTTTGGGCTTTTATTTTTATTTATATTTATTTATTTTTTATATATTTTTTACCAGCTAGACTTTGTTGTTTCTTTCCCCGACATTCTTGAACTGTCTCTTGCTCTTCGCAGACTTCTGAAATACCAGATCAGAAGAGGCACGTCCGCGGCATCCTGAGGGAACAAATTAGTTCTTCCTCCCTCCCGCCCTCGTCTTTCCGGAGGAGGAGAGCCGGCCCCAAGGTGTCCCCTCTGCTGCGGTCGGTCGGTCCTCGCCGGCTGGCGTGTGTAAATAAACCAGAGGACGGCAGAGAGAGCAGCGGGGACACTCTCCAGTGAGCTCCCGGGGACGGGTCCAGAGGCCAGCCTGGCCCCCGCGGGCGGGCCGTCTGCGTGCTCTGTTCTCTGGGTGCTCGGGGACTCGCCCCCGGGGGTCTGCGGGCACCCCCCCCCCGCACTGACTGTAGTCTGAGCTGCTCTTCCTGACAGGTGCACGGCCCGGCGTCCAAGGGAGACGTCCGCCTTCGGACGCTCGTCTTTTCTAAGAGGAATGACGGTGACCCTTTCTGTGAACACACTGATGGAGCCGGCAGCAGAATGCAGGAAAATGAAACGGCAATTCATGAAGTGAGGACAAGCGTTGGAATCGCCCGTGTGCCGGGGGCCGTGAGATGTTAACACAGAGAAGGAGAAACGGCGTCCCTGACCATCGGGCGTCCCCCCTGCCCCAGCCGGGAGAACAGACACAGCCATCAGCCAGCCCCGAGCGAGCACAGGGAGAGGCGTCCCCGAAGGGAGCCGGTTCCTGGGGCGTGAAGACATATCGTCTCCACAGCTGGCTGCCGGGGAATGGAAGGCTCCCCTCTGCTCCAGACCAGGTGCTTGCACAGCACTGCTGGGGGAGCACAGTGGGCAGAGGAACTCGGAAACTGGCGGTCCTGTGTGTGGGGGTGGGGTGGGGGGGTGTCAGGACATCTGAGCTCTGATTGTGCCACAGTCTGGTTTCACAGCTCTGCAGCCATCTGAGTGTTCAAGTGGGAGGGTAGCTGTGACGTGACGTGCCCTCGACGATGACGTCGCTTGCAATTTCCAGTGAGGCTAACGGAATCAAAAGCAGCACGGCTTCGTAAACTGGGGGAGGGTTGAGGGGAGACTCCTGTATTCAGAGTTCGATCTCTTCCATTTCCTGTGGGTCCCTAAGCACATGACTTCACCTTTCTGTGGATAAACTTAATAAATCAGTGTCTTAGGCCTGACCTGTGGTGGCGCAGTGGATAAAGCGTCGACCTGGAAACGCTGAGGTCGCCGGTTCAAAATCCTGGGCTTGCCTGGTCAAGTCACATATGGGAGTTGATGCTTCCTGCTCCTCCCCCTGTACTTACTCTCTCTCTCTCTCTCTCTCTCTCTCTCTCTCTCTCTCTCTCACTCTCTCTCCCCTATCTATAATGAATAAATAAATAAAAAAATCTTAAATAAATAAATAAATAAATAAATCAGGGTCTTAATTTCTCATCTGTAAAACGTGGAAATGCACACGTGTGAACATACACACATAAAACCCTACTGATGTTTTCTTTTCTCTGTTGCAATGTGTGTGTGTTTCTGAGGGTCAGACACACCCCAGAGATGTGGAACACCTGTGCATGTGTATCAGCTGCTCGGTAAACACGGGTGTGGGTGTTTCTTTGAAGAAACTGCAGGTCAGGTAACAGAACCGCAAATCGGTTGAGCAGCGTGACGGCCACAGAGCTCTGTCAGTAGCCACTGGCCCGGCCAGAGTGTCCATGGGCCAGCCTTGCCCAAGGAGCTCCCTCCCGATGACCGGGGACCCCGGCGTGGGGCGGCCCCTGTCCTTGCTGCCGGGATTCCCGCCAGGGGTGCGGGGCGCGCTCCCCGGCTGCTGAGCGCTGGTCCCCGGCTGGGCAGGGCGATTGCTGCCCGGCTCACTGCAGCACGTCACAGGACCCGGCACGCCCACAGCCCTGCAGTGTCTGCCGCGTGCGTGCCTCTGCCCCGCGCCCGGTGCCCGTGGCCGCCATTTAAATCCGGGTCCTCGTCGGTTGCTCTCTGATGTGGGCAAGGAGGTGCTCCAGCGTCCAGCCTGCCTGTGTGTGGTCACACTGAGCGCCTGGGGCGATCGAACTGAGGTCAACAAAGGCAACACTCGCCGATGAGGTCCTCGCAGACGAACGGGTGCGGACATGCCTGGAACGGGGGACCAGATACAAGCAGAGGAAACAGCAGATGAGAGCCATGCGTTGGCAGTCAGAGCTGACGTCCATTAATTCCAAGGGAACCTGGACACAGCAGCCGCCCCTGAGCGGGGCCAGGCCTGAGAGGCGGTGGTGTGCCCAAGCCTGCATCTCACCGAGGGGGGTGGGGGGGTGCGGGGAGGGGGCAGCCACGATGGTGGACACGGAGAACGGCAGAGGGTGAGAGCCGGCAGGGCGGAGCAGCTGGGGTGTGTGCTGACGTGTCTGGTGGGGACACCTGTGGGCAGGTAGTTTGGGGGCCTCACGCCTCAGATGACCTCACAGCTCCAAAAAGGGCCGGGGCAAGTTCTGGGACCTCTCAAGTTCCGTTTGCGGTACTAACGTTATAGCGTCAGTCCTTCCTGTGTTTTCCTGGTGGGTCATCTTTATGGAAACGTTACCCGGTTTTTATGTCGGGGAATCTGAGGAACAGAAAGTTAGGTGACCGGCCAGAGATCAGACGGACCCGGAGTCCAAAGCAAGGTAGGCTTCGTTTACCTGGCCAGGTGTGAGCTCCGTTTACCTGAACAAGCCTGGGCTCCCTCTCTCCCTCCCTCCCTCCCTCTGGTCCAATTGGCTCCTGCCGACCTCACTAATGGTCACCGCGTCACCACGAGGAGCTCGTGCGTGGGGCGTTGGCCGGAAAGCCCAGGTCCTGACAGCGAGCGGCATCACCCCCCTAGACTCAGGTGGAGGGAAACTTAACTCTGAGATTTACTTCCAGAAATATATGTTATATATTGTTCGGTCCTCATGCTGGAGAGTACCCTTAAGATTTACCTCAGGGAACACACCAGGGAAGTAAAGAAGAAGAAGGAAAAAAAAATAAAATCCTGAAGTGTTTTAGGAATAAAACACTAAACCAGTCAATAAAGTTTATTTACAAACCAATAAAATGGTTTAACGATTAAACCGACCTATCTAGTTAACGGCAAAGATTTGCCCTGGATTTATTGCTGGAAGGAGTCACATCTCGAGTGGCACCAATAAGAGTCTAATTATAAACAATCCCGCGGTGTCATGCCCTGTGAACACGCAGTCCAGCCCTGGCTCCTGTCTCCCAGGGGGAGGGATGGGGGGGGAGCTTTGGATGTCACCCCCAAAGACGGAAGCGCGGAGCCCAGCGTGAACTCTGAGGACCTTCAGTCCGCTAGCTATTTTATTCTGGAAATGTTGCATATCCGGCAAAGGGAAGCATGCATCCCCTTAAACATTTCCGACATTGACGGAAGGGTCAATACCGTGACTTGATGGAAAAGCCACAGAATGGATCGGAGGCTAAAACAAAAGTTATTTTCCTCAGTCAAAGCACACCCTCATCTCGTGCTGTTGGATGAGATAGCACCCCCATGCAGGTCATTAATCAGTCCGCTGGAGAAATGAACAGATTGTGTTTCCTTGTGGACTCGAAGGCACGACTTGGAGCTTAAACCTTAAATTGTACCATGACTCACGCGTAGCCGCTGCTGAGAAAGTCAATTAAATCTTGGTTTTTCTCAGAGGCAAAAACATCGAGATTGGAACCCTGGCCCGTGGGAAGAAGGAATTGAGCTAATGGAGAGTAAAATACCTTACGTAGAAGGGGGCTTTATTATTCGGATACCCGGCACCGTCTCTGAGCATTTCAGCTCTGACGTTCTGAGGGTCTGAATTTCTCCACCGGTGCTGCTGGCTCGTTCAGGAAGGGAGAAGGGCCTGTTTATCGAGAGCTATGCAGGCTGGAGCCTCACGCACATCACCCTTCATCTTCCAGATGCGTCTCAGCCGTCCCGTGAACGACCCTTGTTTTCTTTCTTGAAAGTAGAAGAAATTAATGCTGGTGGAGATCGGATTAACTCGACAGAGTTCACACAGGAAAAGTCAGAGGCAGGACGCACCCTCATGGCTAGCTCTGAAGGCGGTCCCCATGCTCTGACCCCGCAACCTGCCCCTCTAGTCCTGAGCCTGCGTACTCAGAAGACCGCGTCTGAGATAGGCTGGAGCCTGCTTCTGGAGGAGGGACCCCAGACTCGCCGTGCCAACCGGCCGCTGTTCTGATCAGTTACCCCTTCCAACCTGCAATTTCCTCCCACTCCACAGCTAAGGTGTCTTTTACTTTCCAATTTTAAGTGGTATTGTGTTCTCTCTTTATGATTTTGTTATATATACTTTGTTACAAGATTACAAAATACATTATAGAGCCCTGGCCGGGTAGCTCAGTTGGTTAGAGCAGTGGTCCCCAACCTTTTTTGGGCCACGGACCGGTTTAATGTCAGAAAATATTTTCACAAACCGGCCTTTAGGGTGGGACGGATAAATGTATCACGTGACCGAGACAAGCGTCAAGAGTGAGTCTTAGACAGATGTCACAGAGGGAATCTGGTCATTTTTGAAAAATAAAACATCGTTCAGACTTAAATATAAATAAAACGAAAATAATGTAAGTTATTTATTCTTTCTCTGCGGACCGGTACCAAATGGCCCACGGACCAGTTAACAAGCATCAACCAATGAATGCATAAATAAGTGGAACAACAAATCCAACTCTCTCTCTCTCTCTAAAATCAATCAATGAAAAAATTTAATGAAAAACAATAAACTACATATAGATTTCTAAGCACAGACAACATTCAATCCTGAGCTTTCTGCATATTCTTCCACAGAAATCGGTGAGACAAACCGTAGGCATAGATTGAAGTCATCGGGAAACGGAACTCAGTCATTGCGCAGATGCTGTTTTATCACCTAGGCAGCGTCTCTCGTCTCGTTTGAAAGGACTGTGTTTGCCGCGCTGAGGTCCGCCGTCACCCGTTTGAACATAGAATTCATCACCGACTCCTCTTCCGCGTGAAGAGTCCGTTCCGTTCGTGCGGAGACCGAAGGGAGCCCGATGAGCTCATCTGACTCAAGAGTCAGACAAGGGGCGAGGGTTACGTCACCCACAGTTCAACATGAAAATCCATATTAAACAGTTTACCTTCTTTTATTTCCCTTCTTGCTTCTTCCTAAGCAACTTCCCGACATCCTTCCCCGTTTCTAGATGGCACCCTGCCTCTTTGAAAGCCTCTAGCTTGCAGGGTAATTCATTGCCGGCCTAATTTCTTCCCTAAACTGCCGTGGTGGCCGGGCCGGTGAAAGCGATTCACTTCCTTAGAAAGTCTCAAAAAAATAAAAAATAAAAAAATAAATAAAAAGAAAGTCTCAGCCACAGACGCTGGTTGCAGTGGCCTTTTTATTATTATTTTTTAAAATCTCGTGTGCCCTTCGGAACCTCACGCGTCATCATAACACATCAATTATTTCTTCTCCTGCTGTGCTCTCCCCGTGAGATACGCCTGCCAATAAAATTCTCCCCATTAACTTAACGCATGTATACTTTAAAAAAACAAGTCTTGGAATTGGCAATTGTCTGACGGTTGGCAGGTCAATTCACTAAACTTAGAAAGGACCCAATCACATTTTATACCATAGTACACAAGCCAAATGGGAAAACGTAGAGATCGAGAAGCGAGCTCCACGTCCATAAATTCAGAGAACAATAGACAAGTAATAGGTTTTTCAAAAAGAGCCGAGGGGAGTTGTAAAGAATTTCTCAGTGTCGGGCGATTTCATGGCTCCTGTCCCAAAGGACATCCGGCGGTTCAGCCTTAGGCCCGGAAATTGTTTATAACGAGCCTTTTTTTTTTTTTTTTTACCCATAGGTATTTCCATTGTGGAAGTCCCACGGGGAACCGCCCCCCTGGTGACTGTTGTCACTTGGGCCATTTCTACTTCTTCCTAACGCGCCCCCCCCAGTCAAATCCACTGCCCCCCGGGGGGGGGGAGCCTTGTGAAGCACAGATCCGACCGTGTCTCTCCTGTTTGCTTTTGGACTTTCAGGGACTTCTTATTCTTGATCTTCAAATGTAAAGATTTCTCCACGTCTAGTCTAACCCTTTCTCTATGAGATCCATGGCCTCCTGTCCATCTCTCCTGCCCTATCGCCGGCAGAATTATACACTTTCCCCTTCCCTTGTAACTGTTTGCTTCTGGCCTTTGTAAACGTTCATTAGTTTCTCCCCCCTGCCCTTCCCACCTTTCTCTTTCTTTTTTTAAATTTTTTTTTATTATTAATTTTGATGGGGTGACATTGATAAATCAGGGAACATATGTTCAGAGAAAACATCTCCAGGTTATTTTGACATTTGATTATGCTGCATACCCATCACCCAAAGTCAAATTGTCTTCTGTCACCTTCTATCTGGTTTTCTTTGTGCCCCTCCCTTCCCCCCTCTCCTCCCCCCCACCCTGTAACCACCACCCTCTTGTCCATGTCTCTGAGTTTCATTTTTATGTCCCACCTATGTATGGAACCATATAGTTCTTAGTTTTTTCTGACTTTCTTATTTCACTCAGTATAATGTTATCAAGGTCCATGCATGTTGTTGTAAATGATCCGATGTCATCATTTCTTATGGCTGAGTAGTATTCCATAGTATATATGTACCAAAGCTTTTTAATCCACTCGTCCTCTGATGGACACTTGGGCTGTTTCTATATCTGTGCTATTATGAACAATGCTGCCATAAACATGGGGGTGCATTTCTCCTTTTGAAACAGTGCTATGGTGTTCTTGGGGTATATTCCTAAAAGTGGGATAGCTGGGTCAAAAGGCGGTTCGATTTTAATTTTTTGAGGAATCTCCATACTGTTTTCCACAGTGGCTGCACCAGTCTGCATTCCCACCAGCAGTGCAGGAGGGTTCCCTTTTCTCCACATCCTTGCCAGCACTTATTCTGTGTTGTGAGGTGATATCTCATTGTGGATTTAATTTGCATTTCTCTAATGATTAGTGATGTTGAGCATTTTTTCATATGCCTATTGGTCTTTCTCTTTCTGTGCAGCCATCTTTTGAACCAAAGATCCAAACCTAATGATAACATTTTATTCATTAAAGTGTGCTTATCCACACGCCTGCTTTTCATATTGGGTAGTGATTTCCCCGGGGGCCAGAAAGTTTAATTTGTGTTTCTCTGTCCCTAGAGAAGCGCAGAATATCAGAAGGAAAGAACCTATTTGTATCAAGCATGCGAATCTACCAATCCTGTTTCCACTGAATCTGTATGAAGTAAAATACGTTGGGTGTGTGAGTATCTATTTATTAACTTGGTCAGACAATTTGTTAGAGCCGTTCCTGAAGCGATGTCATGTAGGCGAGGGTTGCTTATAAGCGAGTCAGGGTGATCAATTTTTAAACTTTTACCAAAGTTGTATCCTACACCAGACAGAATTAAGTTTTGAAGACCCTAAATGCCAAGAAAGAACGTATGTGTTGAACATCAGCAGAGATCTCTTTACGGAAGAGATGAACTTGAAGAGACGGGTGAGACTTGAACCTCGGAATATATGCCAAAGCCATTCTAGATACCGAACGGGCTATGAACATGTATGATGATACATGTATGTATGATACGCATGCATGTATGTATGCATGCATGTATGAGATACAGAGTGATATATATGGAGAATAGGGAGACCACCAGGTAGCTCTGGGGGAAGGGAAACAAAGTTTCGATAGATCGATGTCAGGACACAGTCTCAGCCTTGTGCCTTCAGTTAGGAAGTCTGCATGCCTCTGAGGCTCCTGCGTCTCCACACCCCTCTCAGGGGGCCTGCCCATTCCTGGTCCAGCCAGGGCGCCAAATAAGAAAGCCGATGGTCATGCAAATAAGTTTGACCCGAATGTGTATGAATGTATATATATTTAAAAGAGAAAATTTTGAGCAAGAGAATGACATGCAGAAGGTCTAAAAAGTGCTTCGGCAGGTTGGGGTACAATTGATTCCATGTGGGCGTCAACCTGTCCATCAGTTCATCTCACATTGAGAATGACTAGTTTTTGTTGCATATATTGGCAGGAAGCCTGGTTTATACGTGTTAAAATATAAAAATCTTAACAGTGTGTGTCATCAAGGACATGAAATCAAATGTGTTAAACGTGTCCCCTGCAAGGAATAGAAATTTTAAAGAAATATCTTAGCCATTTTGATTCTTCATGTTATAAAATATATAAATATTAAAAAAATAATTTAAACATTTGAATATATATATATATATATATATATATCAGGGTTTTGATTGAGCATCATCTGAAAAGTTAAAGCAAAAACCTGCCCTTGTCCCCGTAAGATTAGATTTCATTGTTTTGTCAACGCTGTTTTCTTTTTAAAAAGGATGAAACTGTTCATAGCTTTGCTCTATTTGAGCTGAATTTTTTTAACTTATTAATTTTAATGGGGTGACATTGATAAATCAGGGTATATATGTTCAGAGAAAACATCTCCAGATTATTTTGACATTTGGTTATGTTGCATACCCCTCACCCAAAGTCAAACTGTCCTCTGTCACCTTCTATCTGGTTTTCTTTGTGCCCCTCCCCCTCCCTCTCCTCCTCTCCCCCATTACCATATGAATCCATACATAGATAGGACATAAAAATGAGACTCAGAGACATGGACAAGCTTTGCTCTATATGAAATTTCTATTTTTCCCACCACAATCATGTCTTCCGTGTATAGTTTTTATAGAACAGATACAAAGTTGTACTTCAAAGCTATATAGACATGTACAAGATCTTTACCAAGAAACACTCTTTCTGCATTATTAAGGTAAATTTTAAGATTTGTCTTACACTTAACAGATCATTTAGCTATCCCTGTTGTTACTCTGTTTAGCGGAGTGTTTTACTTCTAAATTTCTAATATTAGTTTTTGTTCCTATGCTACGCTCATTCGATATAGTATCAAGTACTGTGGTTTCCCAAGAAAGAATAGAAACTTTTAGAAGCGAAGAAGCAAGGAGCTAAAGGAATGTCTTTTCAGAATCAACACAAGACAGTGACTGCTCCGTGTGAAGGGACACTTACCTGACATCGTGGGATTGGGGGCTTATTTTAGGGAAAGCGTAAGCTCCCCACTGGTCAGGCACAAGTGTGTTGTTTTTTTTAGTGACTGAATGTGTTTCAGCCTGACCAGGCGGTGACGCAGTGGATAGAGCGTCGGACTGGGATGCGGAGGACCCAGGTTCAAGACTCTGAGGTCGCCAGCTTGAGCGCAGGCTCATCTGGTTTGAGCATAGCTCACCAACTTGGACCCAAGGTCGTTGGCTCCAGCAAGGGGTTACTTGGTCTGCTGAAGGCCCATAGTCAAGGCACATACGAGAAAGCAATCAATGAACAACTAAGGTGTCACAATGAAGAATTGATGTTTCTCATCTCTCTCCATTCCTGTCTGCCTGTCCCTATCTGTCCCTCTCTCTGACTCTCTCTGTCTCTGTAAAAAAATTAAATAAATAAATAAATAATAAAGTGACTGTGTTTCAGAAGATTTCTTTTCAAATGTTCAGTTTTACTTATTTCAAGCCCATCTCTAAAAATATACCTCTCTCCTTATTTTCCATCATTTTTTTGGGGGGGGGAGGTATTTTTCTGAAGCTGGAAATGGGGACAGACAGTCAGACAGACTCCCGCATGCGCCCAACCGGGATCCACCCGGCATGCCCACCAGGGGCGACGCTCTGCCCACCAGGGGGCGATGTTCTGCCCCTCCACGGCGTCGCTCTGCCGTGATCAGAGCCACTCTAGCACCTGGGGCAGAGGCCAAGGAGCCATCCCCAGCACCCGGGGCATCTTTGCTCCAATGGAGCCTCGGCTGCAGGAAGGGAGAGAGACAGAGAGGAAGGAGAGGGGGTGGAGAAGCAGATGGGCGCTTCCCCTATGTGCCCTGGCCAAGAATTGAACCCGGCCAGGGCCTATTTTCCATCATTTTAATGAGCCCAGACCTTTGTGGTCCCGGGATGGGATAGAGCCCAACATGCAGCTTAAATAAAGTCACTGTCACGTTGGGTCGAACATTGTACCGGAGGGTAAAAACGGAGTGTGCGCCTCTCTTTCTCACAACCCCGTCCCCCGTGCCAGACACGACCCAGCACTGCCGTGGTCCTGCAGCACCGACCAGCTGCCCCCGCCCTGCCCATCATGCCCCCAGCATTGCTGCCTCTTGAGTGTGACGGTGGCGGCTCTCCGAGCTGACACTCCCAACCTGTGTCTTGCTGCTTCCCTGAGGGGTTTGCCACCCTCTCGGCCAGCCCTGGTGCCTCTCCCCGTGATGCCCGGACGGACTCCTTATCCAGGATTCTCTCTCTCCTTTCCCTTATCCACCTGTCTTCCTTTGGATGACAAGGTGTCTGAGTTGGATATCGCAACCAGCTTGATTTGCAAAGTTCATTATAAGTTCAACAGATGGGCAGTGAATTATAAAAAGGTGGTTGGTCAGTAGCAGAGAAGTGTGGTAGGTGGCACACTCTCTTAATGGTTAATCACCGTGTCCAGGTGCGTTCGGAGAGGGGCCCTAGTGCAGAAATGGGGTGAACACTGAGCTTGGAACCGGAAGGCTGTGCTTTGAGAACCAAACCTGATTCCACCTGAGGCTCCGATGCGTCATTTCAGATTGAGAAGAGTGGTCATTTACGTGCCGGCCCCATCGAGCATGTGTGAGCACGGACGTGTCCGAAGGGTCCGGAGGTCTCACCAGAGCGACACCCTGCCAGTCCACGGATCCAAATAATCACCATAGTTTTTCTGAACAGCCGAGGTCTGGCCTGCTCTGAAGCGACCGTTTTGCTGATAGTTGGAAAACTTTAATTGGGTCTCGTCTAGCACACTTTGATTCCACAATTCTTCATTCAAATTCAAGTACCATTATCTCAATCACCGTCCAATTCAAAGCCCACTTCCCGCTGATCTCTTGTCAGGCACTTCCTCTCATCTCTTCCTCCTACCTGACCACACGGTAGGGTTTCCGGGTCGTGTAGGGAGGAAGGTGAATGCCCAGGACCTTGGCTCCCGGGTTAGCAGGACAGGGTGCACCCCGGGGCCTCAGAGTCCTTGGCTGCTGGCGTTACCAGCGCGGAATGAGACGGACTCCCGGGCTCAGCGTGAGCCAGTTCGACGTCCGTGGTCCCTGATGTCCTGGGGGGGGGGGGTCTCAGCCAGACCCTTGCTTGGGGATTAAAGGTGGGCAGCAGCTTCTAAAACACACCGGCCAGGCTGTGCCGTGGCTCCTGCTCGCCGGTGACTGTTACACGCTTTCCCACCTTCAGTGAAACGTGGAAGTCCGTCCCCAATTTTCAGAGACACTCTCCAAACGCACCCTTTAGCGTGAGGAGGCGGGAGACCAGGGACCCTGCCCTCCATCCTGACTGCAACCCAACAAGCGAACTCCCGTCTTCCCACGCCTGCTTTGTGTTGAATAGCTCATCTTCCAGCTGAGTGGAATAAAACAACATGTCCTCATTTTCATACCCCCCCTCCCTTTTTTTGTGTGTGTGTGATTAGCAGTGGGGGCGCTGACTCTTAACCCACTCAGTGAGTCCCATGCGCGTCAGGGTGGGTTCAAGGGCATCGCCCAGCGATCACACACGCCAGGGTCGAAAAAGGCAAACTCACACACAAACGTCGCAGTGAAACGGGGCGTGACCAGATTGCTCAGAACCAAGAATACACAGCAGGACATGTCCCCGTCTCCACAGGGGCCCTGGAGCAAAGCAGTCGTTCGTCACAGCGGTCTCTGGACCGTCATTTTACCGGTCCGGGTGTTTCCAGCGGTGAATTGATGCACTTTTTTTAAACCCATGGGTGCAGGGTAAGAGGAAGAGTCTCCGTGTTCAGGAGCGGAGTTGAAGGGCTCAATCTGAGTCCAGACACTTCAGCGGGAGACATAAGAGGAGCCCCCACCCCCCCCCAAGGGAAACTTCGACAAGTCAGAAAGGGAAAGTGGCCACGGCCCGTTGACTTCTCCAGTCTGGGGTGGACGGAGGCACGATGGTGGAAGAGGGAGATATTTTTCTATTTTACGTAATGGATGGGTGATTTAGCAAGCTCCTCTTTGATCTCTGTGAGAGGAAGCCTGGAGGGTTTCTGGTGAGCAGGACGTCCTGAGGTCGACAAAAATAACAACAGGCATCTGCCCAGCCCACTAGACAGACTTTCCGTCCTGTAAGTCACTACAGGTCACGGGGGTTTTGCTGCTAGAATAAGGGGCCTTCCTGAGGTGATTAGATGTATAAACCAATGATCTGTGGGAAATCCTCAGATAAGGCGTAAACTGCCTTCGAAACGACTTCCGATCCCGCCCACCTCGCCATGGCAACGCTTCTGCCACTGGGTTCCTGCATCTTTTGCGGCGTGAATAAATGTCTCACACTTTATAATTCCGTGCATGTCACCTTTTCTTTTTTCCTTTTTATGGCAAAGAGCATGCGTAATTTTTACGATACCCTGTGAAATGGAGGTGCTCATTGGTGGGAATGCCGTCAAACCTGAATGCGCTCGTCATTAATTTCAACAACGGAGAGGAGGGAAGGCGGGCACGAAGGGAGGACCCGGAGACGGGTCAGGACGCGGGATCTGGAGACGGGTCAGAACGCGGGATCCGGAGACGAGTCAGAACATGGGATCTGGAGACGGCTCAGGACGCGGGACCCGGAGACGGGTCAGGACGCTGGACCCGGAGACGGGTCAGGACGCGGGACCCAGAGACGGGTCAGGACGCGGGACCCGGAGACGGGTCAGGACGCGGGATCTGCAGACGGCTCAGGACGCGGGACCCAGAGACGGGTCAGGACGCGGGATCCGGAGACGGGTCAGAACTCAGGACCCGGAGACGGGTCAGAACGCAGATTTGCACAGCGCAGTTCATGCACTGGAAACTTCCATCTCGGCATCAGCTCCTCATAACAATGAGAAACTGAAGCTAATTTGGCAAAACCAACATCAGTTGACCTTTGGCTTTGATGAGAAAAATGACGCGAATCCATTTCTCGCGTCAGCAAGAACCTTATTCCAGAGAAACGCAGCCTCATGCCTGCATCGATCTGGGCGTGAACCCCGTGTCCGTCCAACGTACTCACTGGCTTTTAGGTTAGAGACCCAGTAACCACTCGTCCAAAACGGCTTTGGCTTCAGAAAGACATCGATTGCCACACCATCCTATGTTTAAACAATGAAACTCACGAGTGAGAGGTTTCTTACAGTTTCATGTAAAACTCAAACGTTCTCTTCACAGTTCTTATTTTTTAGCGTGTTAAATAGAATATGTGGACACCTAGACGAAAACATTTTTAAAGTTTCTCTATAATTGTTGCATCTTTAAAAGGTTAAAAAACATCACATGCACCTGTGTATATTTTAAGTCGTGATTGTAACATATGCATATATTTGCATTCAAATTAACACAGAGGTATGCTTTTCTAAACATATTCCATGAAGAAAATTATTTTCCGCTCACCTCTTTTAATAATTTAATTATATTCCATCCAGTTGGGTTCCTTTTTTTTAAATTGTTTTAATTTATTCATTTTAGAGAGAAGAGAGAGAGAAAGAGAAGGGGGAGGAGCAGGAAGCATCAATTCCCATATGTGCCTTGACCAGGCAAGTCCAGGGTTTTGAACCGGCTACCTCAGCATTTCCAGGTCGACGCTTTATCCACTGCGCCACCACAGGTCAGGCAGTTGGGTTTCTTTTTAACCTGAGCTTTTACTCTATGCCGTGAACTATGCTAAATGCCACGTCCATAGTCCATCTCTGGTCAAGAGGTCTGTGTTAGATGAGACGGCCCGCAGGGCACTTGAGAGATGACTTCAGGGTAACACCCAATCCGGAAATTCCTAATGCGTTAGCAGATGGGCATGGTGGATGATGGTGGACAGGCGTGCTGGGAGCATCGGAAAGTTGCTGTTAATTGTCGTCGGCCACCTTCGCTTCGCTACGGGTAATATGTGTATGCTAACTCTAAAACATCAACAAGAGGAGGTTCAAGTCAGCGCAGGTGCCACAGAGAAGGAAGGTCCACCTTCTACACTGAGCGTGTCTGACTGAAACACGGAGACACATCGGAGCAGAAGCCAGGCTCAGAGGTCAGGCGGCTCTTTCCCAGGACTTTGGTCCAGGAGGACGGACGCTGGACACAGTAAGACATCACCCAGCTTAGCAGAACCCTGATCATTCAAACTCTGTTTATGAGAAGCCGATCAGACCAGCGGAAATACTGGTGAAAATGGCAGAGACCCGAAAGCGGTAAAGGCTTGGAGAGTGCGGTCACCGAGCCCTCAGGGGTGACAGTAGAGGCGCTGATGAGACGGGTCGTATCCAAAAGTGCCTGGTTGTGTAAAACGGAAAGAAACCCCACGCTGAACAGAGAAGGGAAAGAAAACACTCGTGGGCAGAGAACAGAGTGGGGATTGCAGGGGGCAGGTGCAGGAGGGGGTGGGGGTGAACGGTGATGGATGGAGACTTGACTCGCAGGAGTGAACACGCCCTACGGTGCACAGAGATGTACTGTGGACCTGA
The DNA here is from genome assembly GCF_036850995.1 of Saccopteryx leptura. NCBI lineage: Eukaryota > Metazoa > Chordata > Mammalia > Chiroptera > Emballonuridae > Saccopteryx > Saccopteryx leptura. Next base: position 1,540,874 of record NC_089514.1, on the reverse strand, counting down.
GCGCCTGAACCCTGTATAATCATGTTCACCAGTGTCAGCCCCAATCAATTCAATTTGAAGAAGGAATGAAAGAAAGACAGAAAGAAAAAAAGGAAGGAAGGAAGGAAGGAAGGGAGGGAGGGAGAGAGGGAGGGAGGGAGGGAGGGAGGGAGGGAGGGAGGGAGGGAGGGAGGGAGGGAGGGAGGGAGGGAGGGAGGAAGGAAGGAAGGGAGGGAGGGAGGGAGAGAGGGAAGGAAGGAAGGAAGGAAGGAAGGGAGGGAGGAGGAAAGGGGAAAAACAGCCTACATTGACCTCAGACACCTTCACTGGTGCTCTGTGGCTCACAATACATCTATTTCTCCCGACAAACCAGAAGGCAGGAATGAGCCTCCCTTTGCAAGTGTGGACACTCAAAGATGAATTAATTTACAGAAGGTCACAAGCACAGTGAGTCCCGGACGGGAGGTGACTCTAAGCCGGAGTGCAGCTCATGTTCGCGTAATGTTTGAGGACGACCTGGGTGTCCTTCCAGCTGGAAGGGCGTGCCGAGAAGGGCGGTCTTCGGGTCCATTGGGCGCCGCTGCCCCTCTCTGCGTACACGCCTGAAACATCGTCGGCCAGGGACGGGCACGCCGGCAGCTTGTGAGCAGACGACACCGATGGCGACTTCCGCTGGGCGGCTGACCATGTGCTGGGGTTGGACAGCCGTTCGCCGGCAGAGCTCGCTGGGAGGTATGCGTTACCAGATCATAACCAGGACCCAATCTTTTACTTCCACCGACTGATGTGAACCAGAGGATGAGTTATACTTGTGTAATTTCTATAAATATCAGAAGGAGGTCTAATGATAATAAAACATAAAACCCTTATAAAACGCCGGTACCACATCATCCTTGAACGTGATCACCCTTCTTCAAACCGGAATGTGTACCCAGTGGCCACGCCCCTTGCAATGGAAAGCCCTCCCCAGAGCCTCCACTGCCCTCGGTACCTGTGGCTCGTTCGTGAGCTGGGCCAGGACACATCCCACGAGCAGCCACACGGACGGCCCTGTGACGGGCTGGCGTCTCCTCTCCGCCTGGGCTGCCCCACCCCACGAGCAGCCACGCAGACGACCCTGTGACGGGGCTGGCATCTCCTCTCCACCTCTGCTGCCCCACCCCACGAGCAGCCACACGGAGGGCCCTGTGACGGGCTGGCATCTCCTCTCCGCCTGGGCTGCCCCACCCCACGAGCAGCCACACGGAGGGCCCTGTGACGGGCTGGCATCTCCTCTCCGCCTGGGCTGCCCCACCCCACGAGCAGCCACACGGAGGGCCCTGTGACGGGGCTGGCATCTCCTCTCCACCTCTGCTGCCCCACCCCACGAGCAGCCACACGGAGGGCCCTGTGACGGGCTGGCATCTCCTCTCCGCCTGGGCTGTCCCACCCCACGAGCAGCCACGCAGATGGCCCTGTGATGGGGCTGGCATCTCCTCTCCACCTGGGCTGCCCCACCCCACGAGCAGCCACACGGATGGCCCTGTGACGGGGCTGGCATCTCCTCTCCGCCCGGGCTGCCCCACCCCACGAGCAGCCACACGGATGGCCTGTGACGGGGCTGGCATCTCCTCTCCGCCCGGGCTGCCCCACCCCACGAGCAGCCACACGGACGCCCTGTGACGGGGCTGGCATCTCCTCTCCGCCTGGGCTGCCCCACCCCACGAGCAGCCACGTGGATGGCCTGTGACGGGGCTGGCATCTCCTCTCCGCCTGGGCTGCCCCACCCCACGAGCAGCCACACAGACGCCCTGTGACGGGGCTGGCATCTCCTCTCCGCCTGGGCTGCCCCACCCCACGAGCAGCCACGCCGATGGCCCTGTGATGAGCTGGCATCTCCTCTCCGCCTGGGCTGCCCCACCCGCAGGGCAAAGGCGGCGCTGGGAGTGGGTCGCTCCATCTGCCCAAGAAACTCTCCTGTCTGCCTTTATCTTTCTTCTAATTGTTTTTTTTTTATTTGCCTTTACATTTTAATTGTCCTGATTTATACGTGTTTCGTTTTTAGAGCGTTCCTCAAATCCTCTGTGGTATATTGGCTGTAAAACACAAACCCCTTAAAATATATTGTGCAAGAAAGAACGCACGTGTATGCAGACAGGTGGAGGGTGGGAGAGGGCGGTGACAGAGCGAGCGGCCTTTCCCCCCCAGCGCCTCCTTTGTGAAATAATTAGATGCACGCGCTCGGGTTCTCGAGAGCCTGCCCCTGGTTACCAGACGTGAGGTGGGGGAGATCATTTATCCCTGCCCTGCTGTGCAAGGCATTTCAGGAAATACTTAACAAAGCTGACGTTGGGTTTTCAATGTCTTCCTTTAGCCTTGACCATCCGGGCATAGGGTGCAGTTTGATATCATTTTGTATAAAATCAATACAAGATGGCTCCCAAGTGTTTGTGAAATTCTTACCAGTTGTTCCGAAAATCCGATACTACCATGTTTAAGAGCGGCCGTATCAGCATTGACATATTCATTCCTAGAGAAACTTACAACCCCATTGAGTGTGCCAGAACCGAGACGCACACTTGTTTAATTTATTTTCAATTAAGTCATCGTATAATTTAATCTCCGCCAGAACTATCGGATTGGGCCGCCGCTGAATGCATTTGAAAGGGGCCTTCTGTTCCCTGCTTGTTTAAAAGCGGGAGAAGGCCACTCTCACTGGATTTCCCTCTCGCTTTCCGTTGTAATTGGATAGATGAGAAAATTATCCTGGCATGAAGAAACATAAAAGGTTCTTCACAGAGAGAGAGATGAAATTAATCTCCCTCTGACCGAATCCCTGCCTTTTTATCCGTTCCTGGCTCGGTGCCCCTGTGCGGAGTTCAGTTCGCCGTCCGTTTGCCATCAAATAATAAGGTTCTGGGAGCATCTTCTGCATCAAATAATAAGGTTCTGGGAGCATCTTCTGTACACGCGCTGAGGTCGATGTCGTCGACGTCAAGTCAAGTCCAAGGTCGTTGAGGTCGCTTCGCAGCGGATGGAGGACGAGGAGCCAACACAAGGTTATGACCCCTCCGTGCACACGCCAGGCTGGACCGTGGGCCCGCGTGGGCCTCTCACAGGTCCACTGTCGACACCCCTCCCGGCCTGTCTCGTGCGCCGGACGTTGTGTGTGACGTCAGGAATGAAGGGGTCACCGTGCTTGGCTTCCCTCCCCCCAGAGCCGGCACCGGGGAGGGGGAGGGGTTAGTCATATACAGTGTGACTCACGATCTCACAGAGCGCAGAAATCGCAGAAACCTCAGGGAAATCTCGACAACTGCTTCTGCTCCGACTTAAGGAGGAAAAAAAAAAATCCACTCCGGCCGAGGAAGGGAGAAGAGTCCTTCAGACAAGAGGCGAGATGGGGCTGGTTGCTCAGGGAAGACGGGGCTGGTTGCTCAGGGAAGACGGAGCTGGTTGCTCAGGGAAGATGGGGCTGGTTGCTCAGGGAAGATGGAGCTGGTTGCTCAGGGAAGACGGAGCTGGTTGCTCAGGGAAGATGGGGCTGGTTGCTCAGGGAAGATGGAGCTGGTTGCTCAGGGAAGACAGAGCTGGTTGCTCAGGGAAGATGGAGCTGGTTGCTCAGGAAAGACGGAGCTGGTTGCTCAGGGCAGACGGAGCTGGTTGCTCAGGGCAGACGGAGCTGGTTGCTCAGGGAAGACGGGGCTGGTTGCTCAGGGCAGACGGAGCTGGTTGCTCAGGGCAGATGGAGCTGGTTGCTCAGGGAAGACGGGGCTGGTTGCTCAGGGCAGACGGAGCTGGTTGCTCAGGGCAGATGGAGCTGGTTGCTCAGGGAAGACGGGGCTGGTTGCTCAGGGCAGATGGAGCTGGTTGCTCAGGGAAGATGGAGCTGGTTGCTCAGGGCAGACGGAGCTGGTTGCTCAGGGCAGATGGAGCTGGTTGCTCAGGGAAGACGGGGCTGGTTGCTCAGGGCAGACGGAGCTGGTTGCTCAGGGCAGATGGAGCTGGTTGCTCAGGGAAGACGGGGCTGGTTGCTCAGGGCAGATGGAGCTGGTTGCTCAGGGAAGACGGAGCTGGTTGCTCAGGGCAGACGGAGCTGGTTGCTCAGGGAAGATGGAGCTGGTTGCTCAGGGCAGACGGGGCTGGTTGCTCAGGGAAGACAGGGCTGGTTGCTCAGGGAACATGGAGCTGGTTGCTCAGGGAAGACGGAGCTGGTTGCTCAGGGAAGACGGAGCTGGTTGCTCAGGGCAGATGGAGCTGGTTGCTCAGGGAAGACGGAGCTGGTCGCTCAGGGCAGATGGAGCTGGTTGCTCAGGGAAGATGGAGCTGGTTGCTCAGGGCAGACGGAGCTGGTTGCTCAGGGCAGATGGAGCTGGTTGCTCAGGGAAGACGGGGCTGGTTGCTCAGGGCAGACGGAGCTGGTTGCTCAGGGAAGACGGGGCTGGTTGCTCAGGGCAGACGGAGCTGGTTGCTCAGGGCAGATGGAGCTGGTTGCTCAGGGAAGACGGGGCTGGTTGCTCAGGGCAGATGGAGCTGGTTGCTCAGGGAAGACGGAGCTGGTTGCTCAGGGAAGATGGAGCTGGTTGCTCAGGGCAGACGGGGCTGGTTGCTCAGGGAAGACAGGGCTGGTTGCTCAGGGAACATGGAGCTGGTTGCTCAGGGAAGACGGGGCTGGTTGCTCAGGGCAGATGGAGCTGGTTGCTCAGGGCAGATGGAGCTGGTTGCTCAGGGAAGACGGAGCTGGTTGCTCAGGGAAGATGGGGCTGGTTGCTCAGGGAAGACGGAGCTGGTTGCTCAGGGCAGATGGGGCTGGTTGCTCAGGGAAGATGGAGCTGGTTGCTCAGGGAAGATGGGGCTGGTTGCTCAGGGAAGATGGAGCTGGTTGCTCAGGGAAGATGGGGCTGGTTGCTCAGGGAAGATGGAGCTGGTTGCTCAGGGAAGACGGAGCTGGTTGCTCAGGGCAGGAGACGTGTTCCCAGACGGATCTCTCCGCCCCACCCGACAGGCCACACGGTCCTGGAGGGGACAGAGGCAGAGGGCGGGTCACAGAGCGCCTTGTCCGTCAAGAGGACGGCCTTCCGCTCAGCCTGCGGCGGGCAAGGGCGGCAGCTGACCTCGACCTCGAAGCTGGGGAAGCCGCGTTGACCGATAGTTCTAGCTGGGGAGGGGGCAACGGGCAGCAGACCCCGCCCTCCTAGTCCGGACAAGCGAGAACGAGGGATTCAGAGAAACAGAAACATGGACGGAGAACGGGAGCCGTTGTCCTGGCACGATTGGTCCAATGCTCTGACAACTGGGTTTTTTAAAAGTGGACTTTGTTTTCCTGAAACGGAAGCGGCGTGGATTCCGCCACGGCCGCTTTATAAGCCCGGTGACTGACGCTGGGCGTCCCGTGGCGTCCACTCCTAATAGACAGACACACGCCTTCAGATGGCCCAGGCGTGTACAAAGCGCGTCGGCCCTGCAGACGGGTGGGGCGGGAATTGGTTCTAGCACATCCTCAGGGAAGCTACTTGGAGAACCAGCTCCATTCCCGGGAAGCCTGTTGGGCCGGCAGCGGGTTGCACTGAGTTGCTTAAGCACAGAAGTTAGTTTCATATGAGGAAACACTTCGAAAACGGGTGTGTCGCTCAGGAAGGAACAGACGGCATCGTCCAAGGACTGACGGAAGAACGTCCCATGGAGTGCCCAGTGACATACCGTGAGGAAGTTGAAGTTCAGAGACTCCAGAATGACTAGGAGACCCCAGGGACCGGCAGTCTTTATACCCCCAGACCCGAAGGGCAAGATGAGAGAGTGACATGCCACAGGTGGCAAGACCTGGATCCAGAAGGAGCCGGGTGGAGCGCCTGGCAGGAAAGACGGACGTGTGAAGAAAAAAAGAGCGGGCGGACAGACACCAAGACCTCTCTCTCCCTTCACGCCACTGTCCTGCTGGGGTCTCTGTGTCGCGAGATGAGCTCCAAGCAAGAAAGAGGGCAGCAGAGAGCAGGGGACCGTCACCTGGGACACAGGAGGCTTTCCAAATAGCCCGGCGGCGAGTTGAGCAAGGTGCTTTCCCGTTCCGCGTCTTCCAGAGATTCTGCACGTGGGCTTCCCTGTGCCGAGCGAAAATACACCCTCCGGTCTCCCTTGAGATGCGTTCCCCTCTGTCGGCCCCCAGTTAGGGCTCACCCACTACCCGCTGAGCTTTGTTTACGTGTCCAAGTAGGGTGTCTAATCCACGGACGTGTTCCTCTGACACTTCTTCAGAAGCCTTAATGCAGAAATAAAATAAGCCAGAAAAACCAGCAACGTCCTTGACACGTTATCCTTCCTGCAAAAGAGAAACCTTTCGAAGGAGAATTCCCCAGGATCCAAGAACCTGGATGCGAGGAGACGGTCGAGGGGTGAATCTGGCTCCGGGCTGCCGCTGGCTGCCCGCTCCTTCCACTCACGCCAGTGGACGGGTCATCAGTGGGAGGTGAACGCAGCGGAGAGCCGTTCTTTCGATCCGACGGCGGGAACGTCTTTACGAACGGGGCGGGGAGGGGACCGCGGGCATCTAACCACGCTCATCACTGCACCCATCGCTAGCGGAAATAACCACCGCTTCCTGCAACAAAAATCCCTGCTTAACGGGTTCCTACGGCATTAACCCGGCCAGTTTTATAGAATTATAGACCTTTCTTTTTTCCCCCAAAACAAGTAATCTACTTATTATTCATAATCTTCTCAGCAGTAGTTTTGTGTTAAATAGCCCTTAAAATACCCTGGCTGGCACGGTGGTGGCTGGTCCCCCCCCCCACCACCACACACACCCCACACTTCACTCCGAGACCCCACGAGTTCCTCGCCGACGACCGGCGGAGCCTCGCGCTGGAATTTGTGAGGCGCAATTTCAATCAGGCGTGATTGCATGTGGCTCGGCCCCTGCCAGTGCAGGGCTGTAAAAACCAAATATCGCAGAACAAAAAAATAAAAAAAGAAAGATAGATAGAAACCAAACAAATCACCCCGAGATTTATAACTGGCGCCTGGTGTCGTGTGGGGAAACAGGAAAGGAAGAACTTGAGGTCGCGTGCGGGGTCCAGCTCGGGCCCCAAGGCGGCGCCTCGTGGAGGAAGTGGCCGCCCAGCATCTCCAGGGAACTGGGACCCCCAGCGCTCTGCCCCCCACCCCCTGAGGGGGCAGGGAGATACGGGTGACTTCACCCCGAGCCTTCTTCTGAGGATGGAAAGAGCTAATGCAGGCGAAAGCGGTTTGTCAATCGTGATGGCCCGGTAAAGATGATTTATCTCGCCAGGCGTTCCCCTGGATTTCTGAAACAACCCAGCGTTTAGTGTATCGATCGGAGGCGTGCATCGATCTAGGGGGAAATTGTCGTGTGCTCTCGAGCTCTGAATGGCTGCAGGAAACAGAACACAAGCAGGTCCAGCCACACCCGTGGTTTTCCCCCCGTGGTCCCGGCACCCCGTCCGCCCGGAGGTCCTGCAGTTCCCTCCTGGTTCCAGGGGAGGATTCAGTTCCTCAAGTCGCAAGGGTGTCAGGCCCGGTTCCGACCCGGGAGGAAGTCCAGGGCCTGGTCAGCGAGGAGGATTCAGTTCCTCAAGTCGCAAGGGTGTCAGGCCCGGTTCCGACCCGGGGGGAAGTCCAGGGCCTGGTCAGCGAGGAGGATTCAGTTCCTCAAGTCGCAAGGGTGTCAGGCCCGGTTCCGACCCGGGAGGAAGTCCAGGGCCTGGTCAGCGAGGAGGATTCAGTTCCTCAAGTCGCAAGGGTGTCAGGCCCGGTTCCGACCCGGGGGGAAGTCCAGGGCCTGGTCAACGAGGAGGATTCAGTTCCTCAAGTTGCAAGGGTGTCAGGCCCGGTTCCGACCTGGGGGGAAGTCCAGGGCCTGGTCAACGAGGAGGATTCAGTTCCTCAAGTCGCAAGGGTGTCAGGCCCGGTTCCGACCCGGGAGGAAGTCCAGGGCCTGGTCAACGAGGAGACCTTTTCCTGCTGACTCAGTTTTTCTCTCACGGACGGACACTCGGCACTCTCCACTCCTGCTCCCTGTTCTTCTCGTTTACAGAACTAATGAGAGGCCCTTCCTTTTTTCTTTTCTTTTTTTTTTTTACAGGGACAGAGAAAGAGTCAGAGAGAGGGACAGACAGGGACAGACAGACAGGAACAGAGAGAGATGAGAAGCATCAATCATCAGTTTCTTGTTGCGACACCTTAGTTGTTCATTGATTGCTTTCTCATATGTGCCTTGACCGAGGGCTACAGCAGACCGAGTACCCCCTTGCTCAAGCCAGTGACCTTGGGTCCAAGCTGGTGAGCTTTTTGCTCAAACCAGATGAGCCTGCGCTCAAGCTGGTGACCTTGGGGTCATGAACCTGGGTCCTCCGCATCCCAGTCCGACGCTCCATCCACTGAGGAGAGGCCCTTTCTTACGCTCCACCTCCTCCCCCCTCTAACCACGACTGCCCCCCGGGAGGGCCACCATGACACCCGGTCTAGAGGACGACTGCCTTCCTGTTCCCAGTCGTCTGGTGGTGGTTGTTGCTGTTTTCTCAGAACCTGTCTCCGGCGAGCATCCCAGGTGACGGTCAGTCGGCCTAAGAGCGCATCACCTCCTTCTCCCCACCCGTGTTTCCAGCAGCTCCAAACCCGACTTCCGACTGCCTTCCCACTCTCAGCTCTTGCCACGTCGGCCTGAGCTTTGCTGCCCACGGACGCCGCACGGGGTGTGTCCAGGTCAAGTCAGAGCCCTCGTTGACCCTCGTCTCACAACGGCGGAGGCCCCGGTTTCGCCAGTGCCCACCCCCACACACACGCTGGGTCAGACGGTCTGTGAACCAAACCCCACCGCTCCTCTCCCGACAGCGGAATGAGCTGATCTCTCTGCGAATTTCTCTCCTTCTGTGTACGGCCCCCTGCTCTCGGTCACAGACAATGTCTTCCTCATCCTTCGACCCCGGTTCCAAATACAGGGATCACTGACTTCCCAAATATGCAGGAAGCGTCCACACGGGGACGAGTGTCTTACCTCCACGCTGTGTGCCATCCGCACACAGGGACGAGTGTCTCACCTCCATGCTGTGTGCCGTCCGCACACAGGGACGAGTGTCTCACCTCCGCGCTGTGTGCCGTCCGCACACGGGGACGAGTGTCTCACCTCCACGCTGTGTGCCGTCCGCACACGGGGACGAGTGTCACCTCCACGCTGTGTGCCATCCGCACACGGGGACGAGTGTCACCTCCATGCTGTGTGCCGTCCGCACACGGGGACGAGTGTCTCACCTCCATGCTGTCTGCCGTCCGCACACGGGGACGAGTGTCTTACCTCCACGCTGTGTGCCGTCCGCACACGGGGACAGTCTCTCTCCTTCTCTGGCTTCCTTCTTTTCACCTCCGTCACACTCACTCGGACACCAGGTATCTTCATTACGCTAAAACCACTGCCACCTGCATAGAAAGAACGGGGGTTTCCCGTCCCCGGGGGCCCTACCGGACAGTCTTCTGCGTTGGTGTCATTCTTGACCGTGTTCTGACCCGTGGGGCTGAGCCTGGTGTGAAACACAGAGCGCACGAGCTGGATCTGCCTTGATTTCTTTTCGGACATGAAATGTTTGAAAGTGGATGATAAATTTTCCTGACTTCAATATATTTCCCTGACAGGAAAAGGCACTAACAGGGAATTAAAGTTTCATAAAATCTCTAATACGCACTGTCCGTATCTCCCCGTCAGACAAGCTGTTTCTAGTCAGGACTTGTAGGATATTCAGTTTCAATCAGTGGAGATTTGAATAAATTCATTCCAGTCGCCACTATCCCCCTTCCAGCGCTAAATCTGAGGAGACCGGCAGAATTAATGGGAGCCCCTTCTCGTTGTCAGATCCATGGGAACGACGTTTTATTGATCGTCACCGGCCGGGAGGTCACAGTGGGCGATGAGGCTAGATCTCTGGATAGGAAGATAAAAATAACAGAATTAAATCAAATCCCATCACCTTAAATCCAGACGTTTACACGTAAACTTCAGTTGTCGGGGAGAGGGAACCCCACTGCCTGGGCGATTTCTAACGCACAGCTGACAGAAAAGGAAGCAGAGAGAATATTCTGGAGACTCCTGTAGCCAACTTCACAAAGAGAAAACCTGTTTCATTCCCAAGACACAGAATGTTACCTTTTTTGTTTGTTTGTTTTTCTGTTGTTGTTTCTCTGCTAATGGAACAGAAAATCTTTATTTTTCTGTGTTTCTTAATGTTATTTTTCTGCTGATTTAATAGTAAAGGGTTTAATGTTATTTTTTTTTCCTTCTTTTCCAAGTGAAAGGAGGGGAGATAGAGAGACAGGCTCCTGCATGCGCCCCAACTGGGATCCACATGGCAAACCCTATCTGGGGCAGATGCTCTGCCCATCTGGGGCCATGCTTGCAACCGAGCTATTTTTAACACCTGAGGTGGAGGCTCCATGGAGCCATCCTCAGTGCTTGGAGCAGACGCACTCGAACCAATTGAGCCATGGCTGCAGGAGGAGAGAGAGAGAGAGAGAGGGACAGAGGGAGAGAGAGAGAGAGAGAGAGAGAGAGAGAGAGAGAGAGAGAGAGGGAGAGAGAGAGAGAGAGGGAGAGAGAGAGAGAGGGAGGGATAGAAAGAGAGAGAGAAGGGGGGGAAGGGGGAGCAGATGGGCACTTCTCCTGTGTGCCCTGACCAAGAATTGAACCCAGGATGTCCACAGGCCAACGCTCGGGGGGCCAACCAGCCAGGGCCATGTTATTTATTTCTTGCTTGTTTATTGTGTTTATTTTTCTGCTCATTTAGCAGCAGAGATTGGGAGGTGCAGGAAAGGAGACGATGATCATCCTCGTTCAGGGGACGCTGCCCACCTCCCGGTCCTCCCAGCTCTGACCAGCTAGGATTGTAACTCCCGGGACCATCGCAACCCTTCTCGACAACACCCGGTGGTGGGGGTGTGGGGCACGCTGAGAACTGAGTGAGAAATGCCAACTTACAAATCTCTACCATAATTCCCCCCCAAAAAAATTCCTGGTACCGTGTCAAGCACGAGCACGCACTAAGATGAGACTCTCCGAGCCAACGCGTGTTGACAGTCCCGTGTGTCAGACAAGAACATGCTCCAGGGTCTGACACGGCTGGGTGTCCTGAGGCAGGTCTGCAGACCAGCTCAGCCACTGGCCTGGTTTCTAAATCCTGACCCCAAGTAGCAAGGCTGTCTCGACTCTAACTCTGCCCCTTGACAGGAACGCCGGGTTCCTGACGACGCGTCTTCCCGTGGGCGAAAACTAACGCCTAACCTAAATTTGTGGACCCAGGGCGTGTTCCCCGTGGCCCTCGGCTAGGGAGGCATGCTGGTTTCTACCGCACAGGGCGGCGAGGGAGACCAGAGACCTCGCCCGTGCACGGGGCGTGGTGCGTGTTGTAGCCGTGTGCGCTGTCGCTGCTGGGCGGGGATCAGTTTGTGTTCTCTGAACCCCAAATCTAAGCCGGATTGTTCTGCTTTTACCCTGGAGCGGGGCCCTTTCAGTATTTCTCGTTGGTGGCTGGCACGGGGTGTGCGTGTGTGTGTGTGTGTGTGTGTGTGTATGTGTGTATGCGTGTGCACGCGTGTGCGTGGGGGCACCCGGGAGTGTCTCCCTTCAGCACGCTTCCCGTCACCCCCGGAGGCTCCAGGCTCTCGGTCCAGTCTATAGCTCCCAGGTCTCCCCGGCTGGGGCTCACCGACACCCCAAGAGGAGGCTCTGCGCCCACTCATCCCACCTTACCTATCCTGCTGCTCAGCCTCGACGTCCAGCCTGCGCACGGGTCTAGCCAAGGCGGCCAGCCAACTTCTTCTCCACCACTCCTGGGCCACGGCCACAGCCCCCACCAACAAGGTCTGGGGCTGGGCAGCCTCCCTAGTGGGCTCCTCCCTCCGGGGACCCTGTCGGGCAGGGGTCCTGTTCGCTCTTATCGGTTCTCTCCCTGGCAGGCTGGAAGCTCCCGCCGGGAATCCGGATAACTAACTGGCGCGTGCGGCCACTGGGTGGTACCAACCACCCAAGAGGAAAGCTGCCAGTCAGTCATTCTTTTTTTTTTTTTTTTTTTTTTTTTTTTTTTTTTTTCTGTATTTTTCTGAAGCTGGTAACGGGGAGGCAGTCAGACAGACTCCCGCATGCGCCCGACCGGGATCCACCCGGCATGCCCACCAGGGGGCAACGCTTTGCCCCTCTGGGGCGTCGCTCTGTTGCATCCAGAGCCATTCTAGCGCCTGAGGCAGAGGCCACAGAGCCATCCTCAGCGCCCGGGCCATCTTTGCTCCAATGGAGCCTCGGCTGCGGGAGGGGAAGAGAGAGACAGAGAGGAAGGAGAGGGGGAGCGGTGGAGAAGCAGATGGACGCCTCTCCTGTGTGCCCTGGCCGGGAATCGAACTCGGGACTTCCACACGCCAGGCTGATGCTCTACCACTGAGCCAACCAGCCAGGGCCGCCAGTCAGTCATTCTTTACATCAGAACCTCCCCCGCCCGCCTCCGCGACCAGCGTGCTTTCCGTCTCCTGACTGGACCCTGAGCAACAGAACTCCTTAAAACATCTCTTCTTCCAGCGGAATCTTGCGTAGAAGGACCTGCTACCAGCCTTCTCCCTCTCTCTCACTTTGATGGCCCCCTGACTGCCGACCCATTAGACCTCAACCCTTAACCTGATGTGGCCTATCTTTAGTTTCCCAGACTCACAATTCCTTATTTTATGTTTCCTTGGCCAAGACAAGGGCTTGGATGAGCTATTTTCCTTCAGGCCTGGCTGGGAACTTCTGCTACAATGACCAGCCCTGCTTTGACCTCAGTTTCAAGAAATGAGGCTGGGATTGTAATAACATCTGGGGATTGGCCACTGTTTCTTCCCCTTTGCTTGTCTGCGCTAACCTCGCCATGCTTCCTAATAAAGGAATCGCTAGTCTAGGTCAGGGGTCCCCAAACTTTTTACACAGGGGGCCAGTTCACTGTCACTCAGACCGTTGGAGGGCCGGACTATAAAAAAAAACTATGAACAAATCCCTATGCACACTGCACATATCTTATTTTAAAGTAAAAAAACAAAACGGGAACAAATACAATATTTAAAGTAAAGAACAAGTAAATTTAAATCAGCAAACCGACCGGTATTTCAATGGGAACTATGGGCCTGCTTCTGGCTAATGAGATGGTCAATGTGCTCCTCTCACTGACCACCAATGAAAGAGGTGCCCCTTCTGGAAGTGCAGCGGGGGCCGGATAAATGGCCTCAGGGGGCTGCATGCAGCCAGTGGGCCGTAGTTTGGGGACGCCTGGCTAGGTCATACTCATAATAATAATTATGATAACAGCAATAATGACCGACGGCACTGGCTTGGGCACTATCCTAAGTGTGTTGTATTTAATTTCCACAAGAGTCTTACGTCTTAGATATCAATCCACATAAGTAGTGTATATACATATTATAAATATTAAAACCAAGACTCGGTGGAATTCTTGACCTGGCCAAGACCAAATTGCTAATAAGTGGCAGACTTGAGGTAACTTTAGACCACGGGTAATTATCCAAAATTAGATAATTATTATTTACCTCATGTTATCCCAACAGTGGTCACAAGTTCCCTTCCCTGTGGCTTTTCAAATCTGTTACATGTTAGTGACTACAACTACTGAATTAATTCATCGTGCATGGCATTTCAGTGAATATTACTGCTTGGAATATCCTTGTTACAGTGAGATTTGATTTTGTAATGATGGCAAAGATAATAAAAATTACTCTAATGTGGATGAGACTGATTTGACTGACTTATGCAGTGTCAGTGAAGGCAAATATTTTTGCCCTGATGAACCCAGTGACTAAATTTGGGTGTCAGAAAGATCACTGACTACATTTTTCGGTTCAATTTAATTAATTAAGCCAGACTCTGCCATTAAAATGATGATTTATTCTTCAAAGTGTGGTTCATAAGCTTATGCCTAGAGTATATTTAATCAATTTTAAAATTACCTATTGCTGTTTTGGGTAGATAAAACTAGTAAATCATTTTAAAATATAATTATACAGGCATGCCATATAATTGGGAGGAATTGGGAGGGTAGGAACCAGCAAATAGGCTATAAATGCAATTAATTAACTTTTATTCCACAAAAACACGCTGTTTAATTTCTATTAGGTCAGGTAACACTGTGTGTTAGTGTACTCTCCTGCACAAGTATGATTTAGAATAAATTAATATTCATGCATAATTTAGGAGAAGCCTTGAGATATAATGGGGAGAAAAGGGGGTTTGAAAAAGTAACATCTTCCTCAGAAGAGTTTCCAATGACCTCTTAGCAAATGCAGTTTAAAATAAGCATCACGGGGACAGTGAGTGTTCCATCAGCCAACAGTGTGGGTTTGATCCCCGGTCAGGGCACATACAAGAATCAACCAATGAATGCATAAATAAGTGGAACAACAAATATCTCTCTCTCTCTCTCTCTCTCTCTCTCTCTCTCTCTCTCCCCTTCCTCTCTTTCTAAAAGCAGCAAAATTTTTTTCGAAGATGAAGAAATGTTTTGAAGTGTGTGGGTAAGTGCTAAAATATAAAGCATTTACAGATATAAATGGGCAGTAGTAAGGTGCCTGTTGCAAATCTCCAACCTCGTTCTTTTTTCTGGCTGCCCCAATCTTACACTCATCAACGGCTTCTTGCTGGTTTTCATGAGTCTCAGCATCTCCACTGTTATGCATTCCAGAATCTTCAGACCTCTTTATTTCTTCTGACGAGTCAGAAGGCAACAACCCACCCATCCCCTTAATAACCTTTGTTAGCTCGTGTCACTGGCGCGTACAGGAGCAGGCTAGAACAGAAACACGACAAATCTTCCGTTCGACAGAAAGACTCCTATTCAATTCCTTTTTTTCTGGTAGCCACAATATTGTCTTCTTTTTTAATGTACATTCACTACATTTTAATTTTTAGAGCTTAAAATTCTACATTCTAACAGCTCTGTTGGGGTGTCATCAATAGACAAAGCACGGCACCTATGGAATGTGTACAATTTGATGAGTTTCACACAGGCAAACACCTGTGGGGCCATCATCACAAGCAAGATTTATTGACATCGGATGCTCCCCGCGTTCCTTGTGTCTGTTTGTTTGTGTTTTTGGATGTTTCTTTGTCTGTTTGTTTAGGATAAGAGCACATAACATGAGTGCCAATTATCATATAGCTAAGGAATTCTGAACAGCACAATGTTACATTGTTAACTGTCGGCACAAGATGTTCCCTGGGAACTTGCAACAGTAGGTCTTCTGCTGTTCTTGGGTGAAGCAGTTACAGTTACCAGTTTGGTTTAGTTGGCTGATCTTGTTGTTTAGGTCTTCTACATTTCATTGATGTCTCTCTGTACTTTTTTATCATTAATGGTATTTGCGCTGTGTTTTACAGAGCCCTGTTATGAGCTGCACACTCATAGGGAACTGTTATGTCTTCTTGGTGAACTGACCCTTTTTACCATGTTTAATGTCCCTTGTAATGTGATCGCTGGGGATTTTTACTGTTATGTCTACTTTGTCTGATATTAATACACCTGTCACAGCTTTCTGTTGACTAGTGTTTGCATGGTATAGTTTTTTTTTCCATTGCTATTTTTTTATTTCTTTAATTGTATCTTTGATCCCAGTTAGTATCAAGCTGCCAGTCTGACTCACCTTCCGCCATTAGGACATGTGTTCAGTTTCACAGCCCATGCAGCCAGCTTCAAACCTGCTCGGGACACGCGCTCTCTCCAGGGCCCAGCGAGCTTTCTGGCTGCTGGTCTACAACATAGTTCACGTCTCGCTTTAATTTGCTATGTGGTTTCAGGTTAAATCTAGGCATTTCGGTTCTAAACGGGGACCAGGTTTCTTGCACAGCTTACAGGGTCTCTTTCCTGGGCTCCCTCCTCTCCCTGGCTTCTTCTGTTCTCAGGCACCCCCACTGCTCACCCCCTCATGGCTTCTCAGCCTGGACCACCCACTGAGAGCTTCGGATCTGCCCGCCCTCCCACCCCCAGGCTGTCATGCACGTCCTGAACTGGGTACCTCTGGGCAACGCGGTGGGAGAATAAGGCGGAAGCAAAATGCATCAGGACCCCTCCGTCACTGCTCAGACAACAGAGGAGGCTTTTTCCCGTCATCGTGGTCAGAAAGATGGGTTCCTCTCGGAATGGTAGACGTCTGAGTCGCAGCTGCTGCCACCGCCTCCACAGAGGGGACTTGGGGACTGACAGTCAGCGGTTGGGCTGGGAGGAAATTAAAACAGAGCATAATAAACAAACAGACAGAGTAGAAGATTTCCCTGTTGCTCCTGCCATCCCAGGCGGACCTGGTCCTCAAAACAGAGAGTGCTGAGCTTGGAGCTCTCCTGCCTGCTCCAGCCTGAGGAGCCATCAAGGGTTCGGGCAGCCTTGGGTCTAAGCCAAAAACTCTAGCAGGAAAAACGCACACACACAACTTCACACACACCCCCACTCAAACACACACACACACACACACACACACCATAGACACAACATTACACACATACGTACGCACACATGCATATGCATGTACACACATATCCATACATGCAGTATATGCAGACATCACACACACACACACACACACACACACACACACACAACATACAGCCCTCAGATGACTGTGTGTGGTCTCCACGCAGGACTTTTTATTGCAATCCCTGGAAAAGTTCATGTGAAATGACTTCATTCGTAGACAAAGCAAACCACTCTCTGGGTTTTTGACCTTGTTGATTTCAGAGCTAATTGCCTTTTAGCTCTGTGGACACTTCTGGAAACTTTGGATGCAGGGAAACCACTACCGCCACCACCACGTTGGCCTCCGCCCGCATCGCATCCCAGAGGAGTCCGCAGATGGCTCACAGCGGGGAGCAGAGGCATCTTCATCCGCCCGAATCCCAAGGCCCGGAGTTCTGACCCAGATCCAAAGCCCTCCTGCGGTGGAATGTCAGGACACAGGTGCCGCCCCTGCAGTCCAGTGGGGGCGGCCCCGGAGAGGGGGGGGGATCAGGGGACCTGCCCCTCCCCCAGTCTGAAAGGGTTAGTCGGGTCAAGAGGTGGGCGCTTTTTTCCCCCAGAAAGTTTTGGGTGAGTAATTAACCCTCTCGAAACCAGGCCGTGGAGAAATGACTCCTGTTCGCTTCGCCTCTTGGTGTGAAGCTGACAACCGCAGCTTCCGTGAGGTCCTGCCTCGCTCACTGGGGTCTGACACGGGGCGCCTCCACCCGTGGTTCACGGTCTTCTGTGCAAATGTTCCCCCCGGGCGCCTAGCAGGAAGGCGTCCTTCTCTAGAACAGCGCTCCCACTGGCCGGACCTGCTGCCCGCACGTCGAGGTAACTGTGTATCTCATTGTATCAACGCTTCCAGGAATGCCCGGGGTCCACTGCCGTTTCCCGCCGCTCCGCTGCTCACCGGGCTCACGGAGCCTCGTCAGGACGCAGCTCCCGCGTGGTCTGCCCCGCGGCTGACCGGGGTCCTCCTCTCCCACGTCGCGGTGAGGGGGTGCCCCACGCTGTCACACGGAGGGTGCATCGGCCAGGCTTGATTCCGGCCACAGCCCCGCTAGAGGTGAGTGGGCCGCACGTCCATCCTCCCGTCTGTGCGCGCAGAACCGTTTCTTGTCCGTCACCGGTCCGGGTAGGTGCGACGAGGAAGGGTCTCGGAAAGCCCCTGACGCTCAGAGCGGGCACCTGACTGACCCTCCGAGAGAGACAACCTCCCTTCTTTTCCTGAAATTCTGCTTCTGGGTCAGAAGTTCCCAGAGCGCTCTGCAAAACACCCATCTTGTGAAGTGGGGGTTGGTGGGCAGGGGACAGACGGAGACAAGAACTCTATTCTAGAAAAGACCCCTGGGCTGTGCTAGAGACACCTGAGCTCCTGTCTGAAGACTCACCACGCGTGGGTGTCTGCTGAGCGGCTCAGAGAGGAGAGTCCGCAGGCGGCACGCTGACCACCGCGGCGTTCATTCCCGGAGGCGCCGGAACTTCTTTCCTCCGCTAATGTTTCACGATTGGGGAAGGGATGTGCTCGGTTCTCTCTCCTGAGTCAGTGCTGGCAGGTGCGGGGTCAGTCTCAGCACCGGCCACTCGCTCACGCGCGCACACACGCGTGCGCACACACACGCACACACGCGCGCACACACACGCGCGCGTACACACACATCCGCCTGAGCAAGGCCCGGACACGTGTCTGCTCCTCCTCCTCCGCCGGCCTGCACCCCGGGAGTCCTGGGTGGGGGGCTCTGGCAGATGCTGCCCCCACCCCCCCAGGCCCGGCCGGCCCTCTCACCCCTGCGGTCCGCTGCTCATCTCCTCTAATCCGCAGGTGTTGGTGATTAGCACGGTCATTATCATGGCCACGGGACGACAGCCGGTACAAGATAAAAAGAAAGCATCTCAGCGTGCAGGCTGCGCTTGTGAAGACGTTTCCTGGAAAGGGGAAGAGCGAGAAGACCCGGGAGCAGCAGCCCTGGGCCCGGAACCGAGGGCCCACCTTCCCGATGCCGTTCCTCTGCTGAGTCATCGCCGTTCCTCTGCTGAGTCATCGCCGTTCCTCTGCTGAGTCATCGCCGTCCCTCTGCTGAGTCATTGCCGCTCCTCTGCTGAGTCATTGCCGTTCCTCTGCTGAGTCATCGCCGTTCCTCTGCTGAGTCATTGCCGTCTGGGCCATGATGAGTCAGGGATGGTTCTCCCCGGCGAACCGGGCTCCCCCGTCCGCTCTGCGCTGCATGGTGGGCATCTGTACCGCTTCCCACAACGAGCAGGTAGGTATTAAGCCCTCTGGAGACAGAGAAAGAGTGGCAACAGGCTCCTAAGTATCACCCAAAGGGCAGCTTTGACGACCGTCCTGACAAGGCCCCGGGGACAGGGGAGGCAGAGAGAAGGGCTGGCAAGCACTGCTCCTTTCTTCTGTGGGCACAGGGGACACTCTTGGGAAGGACCAGGATGTGACCAGATGGAGAGAGCATCTTTGTCAGACCAATGGCAGCAGGTCGATTGACCACTGGAGTTTCCCCTCCAACGTAGAGTACAACACTGGGTCCCCGACGGGTCCCTGCAGCGGGTTGGGGTCTGTTCTTAAACTGCCAGGATCTTGAAGATTGCGTTCACCGACAGGGATGGGAGGAGTCACCCTAGACAACACGACAGTGACGGTGGGGTCCCCCGGGGGTTCGCGGGGAGCTGTAGTCTCCCCCTGAACGTTTAACTGGGACAGAAGCCAGTACCTCCTGGTGGGTGTTGAACTATGAATGAGCGCATCCCGCGGGGCCTCTGAGGCAGCGCAAGGCAGGTGGAGGCACACCCGGGGGACCCCCCATCCTGTGTCCCTGCACAGCACCCCTCCCCGGCCAGGCAAAGCCCGCACTGCGTCCTCTTCTTTGATCCTGCAGAATGGTTTCGGACTTACGTTTCCCCTTCTCAGGCGAGAATAATCTGTGACTGTTTTAACGTGAAAAAGATGATCTCGATTAAAAGAAAAGGGAGGAAAATCGTTTCATCTACGCGTCTCGGGTTAATTCATCCACATCAAGTAGACACGAACGACGCTCTCGTGGGCCATGAAAGGTTTTCCCTCGTGGGAACCAAACGTAGGAGAATTTCACATTAAAAACTAAGCCAGGAGCTCCACATTCAGTCGCCAGGTGAGAGTTCCAGGACAGGAAGATCTACTTCCCTTCGTGGCCGCAGCTCCAGTCTCTGCCCTCGGGGAGGTTTGACCTTGAACGCGGCTGAGACTGCGGCCTGACGTCACAGCGCCAGGCAGAGCCTCCTCCAGCGCTCTCCTCCTGAGATGCCCAGCGAAGAGGCCCTGGGACCCTCACAGCAGCCAACACCCAGTCTGCTCTCCCAGCCTGAGCACCCCGGACAGAAGGCTGGTTATAGAACACGCCTTTTTTTTTTTTTCTTTTCTTCTTCTTTTTCTTTTTTTCTACTTTCAAGAAACACCAGAGGAATTCCACTGTCAATAGGGCAAGCTCTAACAAAAGTGGGCTGTGTTTCCTTGCTCGTCGTGACCCACTCACAGCTGTCAAGCCCGACCCCCACATCCCCAGAGCCCGCCCTTCACTTTCTCACCTTTGAGGAGGTTAATCCCCCTACCCTCTTCCTCCCTCCCTCCCTCGAGGGCTCAGCGCCTGCCCTCTGATCCCCTGCCTGCTTCCAGAGCCTTCTCTGGGGGCCTTCCTGCCTCCTGCTGTTTGTGTTCCAAGCCACCAGGAAAGTATTTTACAATCATAACGCGTCGAGATTCATCCCTGCTGCCAGGCACCCCCCTCGTCAGGATGAAATGCAAGCTGCCGGCGTCTCAGAGATGTGCCCCCCGCCCCACAACTCACGGGGCTAGCCGTGTTCTTCACGCTGCCAACATAACACGTCACCACCCCAAAAATTACAATTCTCAATATCCCTTTACAAGTCTTTATGTCTCCAGTCTGTCCGAAAATGCCTTCTCCACCTTTACCCCCTGGCAAGTTCCTCTGTGTGGCCAGTGGACGCCACCCTCATGGCTGTGCACATGCAGGTTTTCACTGGATTCGGGCAGATGGTAAAGAAACAGTGGAGCCAAAAAATGGGGGGGGGGGGCATTCCTTTATTCTAGCCTCACACTGGCCGGTGAGCAAACACTTCCCTTTCACTCAGGGCTCCCAAAGCCACTGACACATCCTCCGGTTCCACAACCAGGAGAATCTTCTCCGGTTCCTCCTAGAACCAAAGGCCCCACCAGTCTCGGCAGAGCTCGCAAAAGCCCCTCAGCTCTGGTTCCCCATCCGCACACCTCTCTCTCTCCCTCCCTCTCTCTCTCTCCCTCTCTCTCTCTGCAAAAACATGGCTTCTTTCTCTCTCCTTCTTCTCTTCCTTCTCAAAACTTTCTGGCGTGAAAACCTCTCCTCCAGCAATCATTAGCAAGACAATGGCCCTTCCCGAGCAGGAAGGTCATTTGCAATTTCACAGATCATATACCTGATGCTGCCCAGCGCAATTTTTTTTTTAACACTAAAAGTGAGCAAACTCAAAAAATAGAAATTTTACAGACTCATTTGCCCAACATCCTCCCTAAGATTTCTGGGCTTTGACGGCCCCGTCCTCACGGCTGGAATCATAGAGCCCCGAGTCTTCTCTGGAGCCTCCGTGGGGCCAGCGATGGTCACGTTTTCCGGCACAGGGTAGACATGTTGGTGTTTAACGAAGGAGGGAGGGACCAGGCTTGTCCTCCTATGTTGGGGGGGGGGGGGCGGGGGGGTGACAGCCACAGCAGAGATGATGTAGCCACAGGGATATTCTTTCTGCTCCTCTGGGTAGAACCTGTTTGTGCCTCCCTGGTCTGATCAAACCCATTGCAGACTTTTCCTAGAGATGCATCATTTTAAAAAGTGGGTTGCTTTATACCAAAAAACCCTCCCCCGAAACATGAAAGTGTCACAGATCTATAGCCTTGACCCTTACAACCTCTAAAATACCTCAGGGGGGAATAGCTAAGTCTGTGTGCGCACATGCACGCGTGTGCGTGTGTATTAGAACCACAGACACTGTGTGTAGACTGTCGGCTGACACACCAAGTCCTCCTAGGGGCCACCAGCCAGCCCCTGAGAAACGGACAACTGGCTGGAGTAAGTAAATGAACCCCGAGGGAAGATTAAATCAGCAACCACCTCCTTTGAAGAGCACCTGCTTTATTCTAACTTCTAGCAAAATCTCATTTCTGTTAGAAGGCGTATGCGATCGTTAGGGCAGATACAAACCTTAAAAGAAATTTTTAAAAAGCTTTCCCTGGCGAGAAGGGGAAGGAGATGGCCCTGGGTTTTCTCCTCCGGAGCGTTTCCAAATAAGAAATGTAATTGCAAATCCTCCCTCAGTCCCTTGGAGAGCTCCTTGGAACCCCGTTGAAAAGCTCAAGCAAGCCCCTCTGGGCTTTACAATCCAAGAGCTGTGTTTTCCTTAAGGGCCCCCCCCTGGGAGACAGGTCTTTGAAAGGTAAACCTGGAGGGAGCTCGCACCCCCTCTCCCCGTCCTGGGCAGAGGGGAGCTGCCCTTAGCTCTGCTCGGGCGCCTGGCTCCGGGCTGTAAGAGACCCGGTAACTGGAGGAACTCCATTTTGCTTCTGCACAAAGGCAGTCAGTCAGCTAACGCCGATGGCCACCTCAGTTACCTGCGACATCTCTATGGACTCAAGCACCGTGTCATCACGGGCATCGTCTTCCTCGTCTCTCACCCGAGGACCCGTTGTGGTTTATGCTGAGACACCGCAGGCCGTGGGGTCAGAGCTGCCCGGGGTCTCCCTGTCTGTGTGTGCCCACTCTGCGGTGCACGGCCGCCGGGCAGCCCTGATGCGGACTCCGTGACGCAGCTGTTGTTCTTCTACCCGGGTGAAGCGGGGTCCTGGGTGGGCGGCAGGTTTTGCTCTTGACTGTCTCCCAACACCACCGGGCAAGCCCCGGTCTTCCTGTGAGCTCACCACCAGGGTTTGTGTAAACAGTTCCCTGAAGTTTATTAAGAACACAAACAACAACCAGCCCCGTACAAAGGAGCGCTGATGAGATGGTCCCCGTTTCCCGGTGGTTCCGTAAGTGACAGGCCTGAGACTTTCCACGGCTCACAGGCATTTATTTCTGTATGTTTGTTTTCTGAATAAACAGGGTGAAATGAATATGTATAATCCATCGGTTCCGGCACGGGGTGTATGACTTTGCACAGCATTTCTGAGGCAGATGGCGGTAAAGTGGGTCTCGTGTAACCAAACAAATTATGGAACATCTATTCTGAGTTCAAGACGAGGCTGGAAAATACCTGCCTTTTTCTTTCTCTTTCTTTCTTTCTTTCTTTCTTTCTTTCTTTCTTTCTTTCTTTCTTTCTTTCTTTTTCTTTCCTTTCTTTCCTTTCTTTCCTTTCTTTCTCCCTTCCTTCCTTCCTTCCTTCCTTCCTTCCTTCCCTTCCTTCCCTTCCTTCCCTTCCTTCCCTTCCTTCCCTTCCTTCCCTTTCCTTCTTTCTTTCTTTCTTTCTTTTTTCTTTCTTTCTTTCTTTCTTTCTTTCTTTCTTTCTTTCTTTCTATTTCTTTCTTCTTACAGCAAGTGGACATTTTTAGAGTAACAAATATTCAACATATTTACATTGTGAACCTTTGTGGTTCCTTATAAGATGGTCAAAGCCATCACTTTCGTTCCTTTTCTTACAAGGAGCAATTTCGTTCAAGAAGTGGACCCTCCCCCTCCCAAGTGTGGAAACAACTTCCTTGGACTAGTTCAAGAAGCTTTGGAAACCGCAGTGAATTTGCAAGGCTCCGAGATGTCATTTATCTAATCGTTTACCCCCCCAACAATGTCTGGTGACAAATACCATTGAAGGGAAGTTCAGGACATTTTCATTTTAGTCCAAGAACTTAATATCGAAAGATGTCCAAGGATGGAGAAAAGTGATCTTAACCTCCGGTGACTAGAAACGTTCAGAATGATTAAGGGAGCCGGACAGATACTGGCAAAATTTTAAGCATCTAATGGAAGCGTTGACTCTGGTGACTGAGAAACTCTCCTGGGGTCAAGAGACTCTGTGGTAAAGCAGGAGATTGTAACTAAGTGAAGATCAATACTGACTGAATGGCGCAATCAGAGACATGCTCCAGGACCATAATTTCAACTCGCCATAAAAAGTTAAACTTAAACCTAAAGCAGACATTATAGCAAGCAAACACAAAAGCAGCTTTTTAAATGCCAATACATGAAACTTGTGTGTGGAATTTACAATTTGCAGAACTCAGAGAAGAATTCTTCATTACCTCCGGGAATTAGCCCCACAAAAATAAATACACAGTTTAGTGTGAGAAAACGCATTCCCTGAGCCATTAGAAAGCCTACTCTGACTAATAAAAATTAATAATAAGGAAATTAAGAAAGCTTGTTTTGTAATTTCTTACCGTGGCGATAAAGAATACAGAAAAAAAGAGAAATACTGATACTCTACAAAAAAAAAAAAAAAAAACAGCTAAAGGTTGATACCGAGAAAACATTAGTAACGCATAAATCTCATTAGGGGCACCCGAGTTGAGCAGGGGAGGGGCTGTGTGGCTGAGTGACACCTGTCAGAGGCCAATCAGAAGAACCCGCTGGGAGCTGAGAGGGCTCTCTGGGAGTTCAGAAGGGAGAACACCTCCTGTAGCGAGAACCAGGTCAGGACACCGGATGGGGCACACCTTAACCTCCTTGGTAGAGGTCTCAAGTGTCAGTGTCCCCTTCTGTGTGGACACCGTCAAGAACGGGCCACTGTAAGTCTGAGTCTTGAACACATAGCATGCTAAATCTTCACTGAGGCCCTTTGTTATTTCTCAATAGGGAAGGGAGGGAGGGAAGGAGGGAGGGAAGGAGGGAGGGAGGGAGGGAAAAAAGAAAAGAAGGAGGGAGGGAGGGAGGAAGGGAAGGAAGGAAGGAAGATGGAAGGAAGGAAGGAAGGAAAAAAAGGGAAGAAGGGAGGAAGGGAGGGATGGAGGGATGGAGGGAGGGGGGAGGGGTTGGGGTGAGGGGGGAAGGGGGAGGGAAGGAAGGAGAGGGGGAAGGAGGGGGAGGGAGGGAGGAAAAGGAGGAGGGCAGGAGGGAGGGAAGGAAGGAAGATGGAAGGAAGGAAGGAAGGAAGGAAGGAAGGAAAGAAGAAGGGAAGGGGGAAGGGAGGAAAGGAGGAAGGGAGGAAGGAAGGAAGGAAGAAAGGAATGGAGGGAAGAAATAAGGAAGGAAGGGAGGAAAAAAAGAAGGGAGGAAGGGAGGGACAGAGGGAGGTGGAGGGGGAGGGGGAGGGAGGGAGGGAGGGAGGAGAGTTGGTTGTGACTCAGGAGAGGTTGGGCTCGCTCAAGCTCTGCACAGGAGATAATCCCAGCAAATGAACAGCCAAGGTGGTTGGGATTTATATTTTCAACAGGGACTTGACCAGTTAATATCAGCAAACTGCAGGTTGTGACCATCGGCTCCGTCCCCTGCTCCCTCCCCTCTCCCATAGGTGATCAGCTGTCTCCTGTTCCGTCCGTCCTGTGTGCTGGGCAGAACAGAAGAGCGGCACGTGAACTCGGAGGGCGGCCGGAGAAGGGACCAAACCTTTGCCCCTCTGACGCTGTCTCTTGGGATAGGGATTGTAGCTGTTCATTACAAAACAAAAGACTCAGAAAGAAGAACCTTTGACCCTCCCACCCCCCACCCCCCACCTCCGGTTCCTGCCCAGGAGACCCAGACAGGAGTCCTGCTCAAGGAGGACCTTCGGAACGAAGTTGGGGCAGTATTTACGGGAGAGCAAGGCAGAACTTCTAAGTTACAGCAAGAAGGTGGAATTTTATGCAAAATGTACATTTCCAGTTTGGGGGGGTGGTTATTATTATTATTTTAATTAACCTAAGTCCGCTTCAAGTTTAAAAACAGCTGAGAAGAAAAAGGACTGTGTGAAAGTCTGACCACTTCAAGCACAAGTTCCCTGGGGTCGCCGGGCACCCCTGCGATTCCGACGGAGTTAGAGGTCAGGTACCTGGGTCCTTGTTCTCACCAGCTTCATCTCTCAGTGAGTCACAGCATGAGAAGAAAAAGGTTCCCTCAGCTGAGCTCAGCCATTCAATACACGTCTCGCGTTTTAGGCCACAAACAGTACCTTCTCATGCAGAGCAACCGGTCCTGGGTTAATTATGACACGAGTTGTGAAAGTTCCCTATCCTGAGTCGAATGGCTGTGCTCTCATTGCTTCATGTAGTTAGTCATTTTTGGTGGAGACTATACGAGAAGATCGTTCCTGTTTCATGAAACCGTCGTGAAAATGAAGCCGGCAGCCTTCAACAACGCAGAGAAAAAAAAGTGTCTTCTATATTTTGAATGATGAAGAAAAGGAGAAGGAGAAGGAGGAGGAGGAGGAGGAGGAGGAAGAAGAAGAAGGAAGAAGAAGAGGAAGAAGGAAGAAGAAGAGGAAGAAGAAGGAGGAAGAAGGAAGAAGAAAGAAGAAGAAGGAAGAAGAAGGAAGAATAAAGAAGAAGAAGGAAGAAGAAGGAAAAAGAAAGAAGAAGAAGGAAGAAGAAGGAAGAAGAAGGAGAAGGAGGAGAAGAAGAGAAAAATCCACAAAGGTGTTCGGGACGGGCTTTCCTGCTTTGGTTCATTCTTCAGAGTTCACCGTCTGCCTGCTCCGTGTTGCTGAACGGAAGACACGCTTGATTCTAGCTGAAATGAGACACAGAATAAGTTGGCGCTGAGAGACAATTCGCCCACTCAACCGTCTCCGGGCAAAAGTGGGCTCTGGCCCGCCCCGACCCGGCCAGCCAGCGTGGTCTGCCGCCGTCACCCCGCCCAGGCCTGAGTTGTGAGCGACGGGATCTCGCTTGGCTCCAGGGCAGCCGTTCACGTTCAGGAGAAAGAGAACTGAGGCTGAGCTTGGGGTCTTCCGAAGCATGGCAGCCCTCCGGTGACGTCCATGGCAGCCCTCCGGTGACGTCTATGGCAGCCCTCCGGTGACATCCATGACAGCCCTCCGGTGACGTCCATGGCAGCCCTCCGGTGACGTCCAGCAAAAGCTTTGGTCCGCTCTTGAGTGTGGTCAAGCCCTCACCACTTGTCCCCTGTGAGTTATTTCAGGGGAATTCAGGGCACCAGTTCTGCTGCCACCTTACCGCTGCAAGACCCCTGAATCTGCCTCCTGGAAAGCGGGGGGGGGGGGGGGGGGGGGGGGGGGGGGCAGCCTTCCTCCCTCCCCACCCTCCCGCTGAGCCAGCTGTGACGTGGGCGACCTGGGTGACAGAAACCTCACACTCAGCTTTGCCGCCTGACTTCGCTGGGGAAAATGCTGAAGGCTGGAGCAAGGGTCAACGGCATTGTTATTCCTGTGTTACCCATTCCTGCTTTTTTATTTTATTGGGTTTATTTTTTTTTTCTTTTTCTTTTTTGCACGTGCTTTGCTTGGCTTTCTATCCAGTGCCCTGAGGAAATCCTGCCCGTCGCCTGTTGTAAGAATTATCGTTATTTTATGTACCGCTGAGAAAATGTTTTGTTTTGTTTTGTTTTTAAACGTTATCTGCATTCTGGCGTCTGGAATACCCACAGATGTGAAGACGGGAAGGAAACAAGTGATCTTAGAACTGGGGAAACGCAACACTTTCCGGGCCCCGTTGGGTCAATAGCCACACCTACAACTCTGTTCCGGACGGTTCTCCTCAAACTTGCCGTGGGTCTTCGACGTCTTGCCTCCGGGTCTCGGCCCTGAGCCTCGCTCACGCTGCCGCGGGGCTGTCTGGACCCTGGACCCTCGGAGCTCCAGGGGGTTTCCTCAGACCCGCGCCTCCGTGCTGCGGGCGCGCGCGGACGGTGATCCGCGTGCCGGGGGCGCGCGCGGACGGTGATCCACGTGCGGGGGGGGGGGGGGGGCGCGCGGACGGTGATCCACGTGCTGGGGGCGCGCGCGCGGGCGGTGATCTACGTGCTGGGGGCGCTCGGACGGTGATCCACGTGCTGGGGGCGCGCGCGGGCGGTGATCCACGTGCTAGGGGCGCGCGGACGGTGATGCACGTGCTGGGGGCCCGCGGACGGTGATCCACGTGCTGGGGGCGCGCGGACGGCGATCCGTTCTTCTCCACCATCTGCAGCGACGCGTGTTTGGACCTCTTTTCTTTCATCTCCGCTTGCAAAGCATTTCTCTTCAGAGCTTCTCCTTCCCTCTCCAGTTTTACCTGCGAGTGGTGGATGAGAACCGAAGGGAAACCAAGGAGGCAAAGCCCACGCCGTCCGCAGGAGAAACGCAGGGGCGCAGGGGCCCATCTCCTAGGGGCACGGGCAAAGTTGTCGGGTGGTTCTGGGCGTGGTGGTGGACACACGACCCCCAGGACACCAAAGGCTCTTACCAGTCCTGACATAGCTGGGTCAGGGTAGGACATTTCTGACCTGGTCAGTGGGGACATCAAGAGGCAGATGACTGCGAGGGGGCCGGAGAGGGTGAGGGGCACCAGGAGGCGTGAGCTGCTGTTTGCCTTGGTCCTTACTTGCGTTGGAGTCTTGCCCGGGTCACTGCTTTTCCTGTGGGAGTCGAGCCTGTGTAGGTTGACTGAACTTGCTAGGCCTGCCGGGCAGAGGCCGGTTTCTGCCTGAGGCTCCCCCTAATCTGCTGGCCCTCGCGTCTCAGACACCACCTTGAGGAGCCCCGGAGGCTCTCTCAGAAGGAGGACAGCATCGTTGGAAGACCACCCACACCATGGTGTGGACTGAGAAGACAGAAACCCAAGTTCATGGTCCATTACGGACCAGCTTCTGGGCTTGGAAGGGCTGCCTACCCTCCTCCCTGGGTCTCTGTTCACCCAGCTCTAAGATGGGGGTCACGCCACCCCCTCTAAGGACGGGGCATCCCTAACCCCACATGAGGAAAATGCGGTGGCATGTTCCTTCTTGTTCCCGAAGCAACAGAGTCAGGGTGAGGTATGTGCAGCCTCAAAGTCTTTCTCCCAAATACGTCCCCGTCTGGATGGAAACCGACTTGGCCTCAGGCTCCAACTCTGTTTCCCCCGGCAGCTGCGGCGTCCTTGATGAAGTGTGTTCCTGAGGGGATTCTGCTGCAGACTGTCTCCCGACTTGTTTACTGGTCCCCGACTCTGCCCCCCCCCAATGCCCACAGAGTCACTTACGACAGGGAGCAGGAGGGGCAGTGTCCATGATTATTTCCCCAGTGAGTGTGGCTGAGGGACAGGCACACACGTGGGAATGTTTGCTCCTGGCCCCTCCCAGACGCTGGCTGTGACCCGGGCTCCAGGCTGTGCTGACAGCAATCCCACACAGGGACGCGGATGAGCCCCAACCAAGGGTCCTGAGTCGGAAGTCAGGGAAGGCTCCGGTGCCTCCCAGGAAGAACTGACTCGAGTCACAAACTCTCCGGGGATGAGAAACAACAGGGAGGGTGGCTCAGCCGTGGCTCCGTGCGGTTTGTTGGAAGCCAGGCGATGTCTCTGTGTGGACAGAGGCATGTCCCCATCCCTCGGCCAGCTGGTTTGTTGTTTATTATTTAAATCACAGCCCCTCGTTCCAGCTTGGTGAGGACTTGGCCCATCAAGTGGCTTCAGGTGAACGCAGGGAACAGCCCCCTGGGGAAGCTGGGAGGCGGCCATGCCTCATCCGGGTGCCCCCTGGTCCTGCTCAGGGGCAGGAGTTCCACCTCCCTGACCGGACTCCCCTCCCTGCTGGCTGGTGCCTGGGTGCTACTGCAGCTGATTCTAGACTCACCAGTGGAGCGTCACTGTCAATGCCAGGTCCCTCCCAGGGCTGTCTGTCCCCACGCGCCCCACCGCCAGCCCCCTGGGGGACGTCCCTCACACCGTCCTCTTCCACCATGCTCTGTACCCTTCTCTTTTTGTCTGTCCTTCGTTTTCTCTGCGAGGAGATGCTCCCCACTCATCAGGACCCACTCAGGAGCCCCCACCTCCCCTTCTCAGTCTTCCCAGCTGCCCTTCCTCCCCCAGGCCAGCCTCGGGGCACCCACAGCTCCATTGACGTTCCTCTCAGAGATCACGGAGGACCTGTCAGTCGGGGGATGGTGGCCACCCTTCTACTTCTTCACGAACCGGCCAGGGTCTTGTCTCCACGTCCTACGTCAAGAACAGTTCCAACACACAACAGAGAAACGCCAGAGGCGAGTGCGGCGGGAGGATGAAGAAGTGGACGGTCATCGGTCACCTCACCCCTGCTGGGCGGGGCCTCCTACAGCAGGACCGGGCGTCTCAATGTCGGGCAGGGTGACCGCCACTGAGTCAGCCCCACACACGCCTTCTGAAGCAGCGAGAGAAAGATGGGGAATTTTTTGCATCGGTGACCAAGAGCCCCCACGCCTTGTGCCGAGTTTAAATCAACTGGTCAAATGAAACGATCAATTGTTTTTCTTTTATGGCTCATTATTCTTGATTGACTGGTCCGCCTCACTCATTGTGGGGGCTCTCCTGGGCCCAGATTGTCTGTGCTGCTTCTGTTTGATAATTTGGTCAAGGACATCTAAGATTTATTTCTTAAAGGATGATTTTTTTTTTTTAAATGGAACACTGCACAATTTATCAAACACTTCAAGTCTCAGCATCAGTGAATAAAGTAAATAATGTTCCCACGGCGCTTTAATTCATGGTCTCCCTGGGTAATATAAAACCAGACACCCAAATATCAGATCAACCCTGTGGGCTTAATAAGCAACCTCGCATAATTAAATAACCATGGCTCCATAGCTTGAAAAATTAAATATTCTTGCGGCTGAAACTAGACTGACCTCATGATGTTTATTGAGAACAAGTATTGAAAATAGTTTTACAAAATCACAAGAGTTTTAAGGCATGTGTTATTTTGAAATTGATTTGAAGGATTTCAATTAGTGGGGGGTGGGGGGAATATAAAGCCTAACGCCCGTTTCAGGGACTTCCGAGCAACGGCCAACACTCAAAGCAAACAAGTTCGTCCTTCCCGGAGCGAAGGTTCCAGTGGGCGAGAGAGATAACCAGGAAATAACCACAGAATGTACACGCTCCCCCCCCCCTTACTGAACGCGCGAACAGAACATTTTTATTAAAATACCACATACGTGTTTCTTTTTCCTTTTGCCAAGTTAATTTTCCAAATAATAAGTTAGGTGTGTCGATGTGGTTTGGGGAATTTGATTTTTTTTTTTAACTCGATCGGTACTGAAGAGTAGCAGTGTCTAAAAATAAGACATCCCTAGCAGAATCTTCTCAGTACAGGTGCAATCCATTTTATTATGATTCACAGATGCTCCTGGTGGGTTTTTTTTTCTTCTTCTTCTTTTACACAGTGCAGGTCAGCAGCCTCTCTGCTTTGAGCCAGACTATCAATGCCATTTTTTTTCCAACAACAATTTCTCCCTTTGTGTCTCTAGGTCACAGTTAAGGTCCTTATCACCACGGTTTAAACTTTTTTCACCATTATGATGTTTTCTGTGGCGATCTATGATCAGGCATCTTTTATTTATTTATTTATTTATTTATTTATTTTTATTCATTTTTAGAGAGGACAGAGAGAGGGAGAGAGAGAGAGATAGAGAGGGAGAGAGAGGAGAGAGACAGAGAGAGAGAGAGAGAAGGGGGGAGGAGCTGGAAGCATCAACTCCCATATGTGCCTTGACCAGGCAAGCCCAGGGTTTCGAACCGGCGACCTCAGCATTTCCAGGTTGACGCTTTATCCACTGCGCCACCACAGGTCAGGCTGATCAGGCATCTTTGATGTTATTATTATAATTGTTTGGGGAGGGGGCCCCATGCACGACACTCACCTAAGACTGCAAACTTAATAGAGAAACGTCTGTGTGTGTTCTGATTGCTCCCCCGATCAGCCATCCCCCCCCAATCTGTCTCCCTCTCCTTGGGGGGTCTCCCGAGTCCCTGAGACACAGCAGTCTTGAAATTGGGCCCATGAATGACCCTACGGTGGCTTCCAAGACTGCAAATGAAATTAAGATACCTCTCTCTCTCTCTCTCTCTCTCTCTCTCTCTCTCTCAATCATAAGCTCGAGACGATGAAGCTTGCTGAGGAGGGCACGGTGAAAGCCAAGACAGGCTGAGAGATGGGCCTGTGTTGCCAGGGACCTTGCCCAGTCGTGAAAGCGAAGGAAAAGCTCTTGAGGGAGATCAGACCTGCTCCTCCAGTGGCCACATGGAGATTCAGAAAGCAAAACAGCTTTCCTGCTGAAACGGAGAAAGCTTTTATCGGTCTGGATAGAGGATCAAACCAGCCACGGCCTTCCATTAAAGCTAAAGCTTAATCCAGGGCCAGGCCCGAGCTCTCTTAATTTCTGTAGAGACTTAGAGACAAGAGGAGGCTGCAGAAGCTGGCAGAGCTTGGCTCCCGAGGTTGAAGGGACGAAGCCGTCCTCGTGACAGAGAAGGGCCAGGTGGGGCTGCAGGTGCTGGTGGAGGAGCTGCCGCAGGTTCTGCAGAAGGAGATCTAGCTGAGATAATTCGTGGAGGTGGCTCCAGTCACCAACAGAATTTCGGCGTAGACAGAACAGCCTTCTGCTGGAGGAAGGTGCCGCCCAGGGCTTCCCTACCTGGAGAGGAGAAGTTGACGCTTGGCTTCAAAGCTTCGGAGGACGGGCTGACTCTTCTTGGGAGGGGCCGATGCAGCCAGCTGGTCACTTGAAGTTGAAGTCGGCGTTCACTTTCCATTCTAAAAATCCCAGCGTCCTTAAAAATCATGCTAAATCCACTCCTCCTGTGCTCTCAGCGGAACCACAGAACCTGGATGACAGCCCGTCTGTTTGCAACGTGGTTTACTGATTCCCTCAAGCCCACCGCTGGGACCCGCTGCAAAGAAAGAAGTAACAAAAGAAGGTTCCTTTCAACACAGTCCTGCTCACTGACAGCGCCCCCGGTCACCTAAGCTCCGAGGGGGATGTTCCAGGAGATGAATGTTGTTTCCACGCCTGCGAACACAACCTCCCTTCTGCCACCCATGGATCGGGAGGTAAGCTTGACTTTCAAGTTTTCTTATTTAAGAAATAAATGTCGTAACCCTAAAGATGCCGCGGGCGGTGATTCCTCTGATGGATCTGGACAAAGTAAATTAAAAACCTTCTGGGAAGGATTCACCACTGCAGAGGCCACGAAGAACATTCCTGATTCTTAGGAAGCAGTCCAAGTCTCAACCTTCACAGGAGTCTGGAGGAAGCTGATTCCGACCCTCACGCGTGACGTCAGCGGAGGAAGTCGCTGCAGGCGTGGTGGACACGGCCAGAGAACCGGGGCTGGACGTGGAGCCCGGAGGTGTGACCGACCGGCTGCGATCTCGCGATGAAACTTTTAACAGATGAGACGTTAGTGGCTCCCTACGGAGGAGCAGAGAAAGCAGTTTCTTGGGACGGACTCTACTCCTGGCGAAGATGTGGTCCCTCCTGTTGACATGGCGACAAAGGATTTGAAATGTAACATAAGATAAAGCCCGGGCAGGGTTTGCAAGGGTCGGCTCCAATTTTGCAAGACGTTCGACGGCGGCTAAAATGCTCTCAAACAGCGCCGCGCGCTGCAGAGAAATCGCAGACGGAAGGAAGAGTCGGTCAAGGCGGCAAGCTTCACTGCCTTCCTCCTCCAAGAACCGGGCCCTCCGACCTTCGGCACCAAGACCCGTCTGTCACCTGCAGAAACGACGGGGACGGGCCCAAGGCTCCTACTTTAGCAATACAGTGATATTAATGAAGGGGTGCACATTGTTTCAAATGTGGTGCTGTTAATAGAATACCGTATGCTATAAACATGACTAGTATACACACTTGGGAAGCAAAAGAGCCTGTGAGTCCATCTGCTGCAGCAGTCACGCCATTGCAGCGTCTGGGCGGGACCGCAGTGTCCCTGAGGTGTGCCTGGGATAAAACTCCCCCCCCCCCATCAGTGCTGTCCTGGCCTTCTTCCAAGGGTCCTCTTCACCGTCCCACGTTATTGAACAAGAAGATGCTTTGAACAGCCCTCCGGTGTAAGGCTCTTTCTGCCCCTTGGAGAAAAGAAACTGGCTTTGCTTTTGTGTTTTTAAATTAGTCTGTCAGACCCGCGATCGCGATCTGCCTCTCAAGGAAGACGCAGAGCGGACGTGAGGGCATTCTGTTCGCTCGCGGGTCCTGAACTCCCAGGCTCCGCTGTGATCGGGCACATCGGTGAGAACCCAGGCAGAGAGCACAGGTCCTCCAGGGCGGCCACCTCCTCTGCCCTTCCTGTGAGGAAACAGCAGTTCTTCAAGCCCACACCGGATAGTACCGGAGCCGGAAAATCCAACCTCGTTCACTGGGCGGGGTCCAGACTCTGCAGCATGGCACAGCCAGGGGCTATGGGGAGGGGACAGAGACACCCACTTGTCTAGAACCTAGCCTCCTGCGGGGAGCGCCCGGAGGACAGGTCAACACGACCGGACACCTAAGAGTCCCCAGGAGGAAGGTCTACATCCCTCACATTGGACTTCTGGGAAAACAACATTTCAATCCGTGGAGATCTTCCAACGACACTGTGTTCAGACAGAAGAGTGGATCCCTGTTCTCTTGTCAGGATAGATAGCGAGTCACCGTGGAACGGCTCCATCTTCAGGATAAGACTCAGACTGTCACCGCCAAGTCATCTCCTACAGACACATCTAACGAGAAATTAGAACATTTCTAATACTCTGCTCTCTCTATCCAGCTGACTGTATGTTCAGAAACGAGATTTCAACAGATCACACGGAGGCGCGTGTGACCATTCCATAGTCTCTGGTCATTTTCTCCCTGCCTGACAGTGTGTGGGGTGAGCGTGTGGGGAGACAGGAAATGCAGATTGAGAGCCGGCACAGGTAGTGACCACGGGGAGAGGCGGTGACACATGTCCAGTCAGTCACGTAACAGAGGAAGTAGAGTGTGAGATGAAGAGGCTTCGTGTGTTCTATCTGGTTCACAGAAGGAGGAGTCCAGATGCGGAAACTGCCTCCATTGGTCAGTCAGCGGCCGGTCAGGCCCTGGTCGGGGTGGGGCCGACAGCCTGGGGCGGGGAGTGGTGGGCAGGAGACCCACTAATGACGGAGAAGTCAGATGGACACGATGTCCACATTTGCACAACTTAGATACTATTGATACTTCTAGACAGGAGGTCCTGGTGCTACAGACGGCAGCTGGCACAGTCTGGTCACTGGGGACAGTCCGGCAAGCTCCACGGTGGGCACAGAGGGCAGTCAGCACGGAGGGTGGTCAGCTGGGTCCTTTTTTGTTGCTGTTTTTTGTTGTTGTTGTTGTTTTTTATGCAGCACTTCTTAAAGAGAACATGCGGTTTCTAAGGGGGAGAAGGAGGGAGACGGTGTGTTCAGAGTGGTTGTACTGCCTGTGAATTAAGTGTGGGCGTCCCTCGTGTCTCCTCTCAGCTTCCATCTAATCTGCCTCTGAGTATCAAGAATCCATCCTTCTTATCTTGTTAGAAAGGTTACAGACTTTGTCTCATCCATATTAAAAAGGGGGAAAAAAAAGTGAAGACACAGCAGAGCTGGGAGTGGACTGTCTAGGCTGCTGGGCACCTCTGCCCGGGCGGGGCCACCTCTGTGTGCCGTGGGTCTTGATGCCACGCCGGCCACAGAATGAAGCGTGATGGTGGGGGGTGGGGAGGGCGCCCTGTGCCCAAACCTCTGGGTCTCTGTCACTGATCATTTTCTTCATCCTCAGGTGACCCCTGACCACCTAATACGTCCTTGGCTGTCACTGAAGATAGAAAGATGAACATCTCTATATTTACTTCGTTAGAGAATATAAATGTATTGATCTAGCTACCCATACGTAGATAGATTGATTAATCAATAGAAAGTATGAGTGCTTTTTGTATGTGTTTTTTGTTTGTTTGTTTATTTTCTCAGAACCCTCATAGTCCCCGGGATAAAAGAGGCTCCCAGGCTGCGTGAAGACATCACCACTGGCGTGAGCTCCACTTCTGCTGTGCACAGGTCCTATTAGGCATGAACAACACAAGAAATAACTGATTTCTAACCAGCACAACTGCCCCATCGAGTCACCTGGGTCTGAATTACTCACCTTAGCATGCAAAACACCAGGGGACATTGATACTTATAAGGATTGTGCCTATCTTGAGCTTGCATCCTAAGGGCGCTAACCCATGTGTGAGGGCCCCAACCTCATGACCTAAGCCCCTCTCAGAGGCCGCATCACCTAACACTGCCTGTCGCCTCGGAGAGGGGAATTGGGGGGAAGAAGAGGGGCAAACATTCACCATAGCAACAACAATACCACCGCTTACAATGAACCCTGGGAAGGAAAGATCCCCCCAAGCAAGGGGCTGCGTCTCCTGCGGTGGAGACTTGCTCAGACCAAGTCACGTGCAACCAACTAAAGTGAGGTTGGCAGACGAGCGCTGCTTTTCACACGAGGTGGAGAAGCGAGAGAGGCAGCTGGGACAGCAGAGGCACGAGTCAGGCGTCAGGCCAGGGGCGCGCGGGGGGCGGAGCTGGAGACAGCGGTGCCGGGGAGCTCAGCAACGCCGCCGGCCGGAGACAGGAGTCGCACCTGCGCCTGGGCCCAGCGCGCCCGTCTGGGGCTTGCTTCTCAGCGCGCCCGTCCCTGGCAGCGACTGCCACGCGGGTAACTTCCCCGACACGTGTCGCTGCCTGGTTCACCGAAGAGGCTCCCTGCACCAATCGTTCACTTCGATTTGATGCCCGGCCGTTCTTTTCCTGGGCTCCTGAGCTGTCTCTCTCCCGGTGCAACATGGCCTCGGTTTTAGAACAGCTGTTACGATTGAAATACATTTTTTTTTTTATTATCTTGTAAGTCAAATTCTTTCATCCCTCTTCTTTAGCAAAGATTTCCTAACTCTCTGGGTTTTTTTTTTTTTTTTTTTCTTTCCTAGATACGTAACATAAAATACAGATTCAAGATATAGGGAAAGAGAAGGAAAAAAAGAAGTAGCATTTCGAGGACAAGAAATCGTTAGCTGAGATCAAAGAAGACGGAACATTCCGGGGCGCACTCCGAGCCCCCAAGCCGCCGGCTCCTGACCTGTTTCCCATCGCTGCCGAGCCACGCCCGGTCCCCTGTCACTCGGAGGCTGCCAGGCACCCCCCGTTCCTTCCGGGCCAACACGCAGCTGACGCTCAGAGATGCCTCTCCTCCCTCCCACCGCCCTCTGCGTGCAAATGAGGAGCCCCCCCGGGACCCAGGGCTGCAGACCCTGCGATGATAGGCAGATTTCTTTCCTCCTCTCGGTCCTACTCAGAGACCTGTGTGACGCTGTGCAGATTGCTGGGGATGAGAGGCAACAGAAGAGCCGGAGGGGGGCGGAGAAGCAGGCCAGGGAGGCGCAGACGCTCCTGAGGGAGGGGGGCGGGCGGCCGGGCCGCTGAAGTGCTCTAAGGCCACCCAACCATCACGTTCCCTTCTCAGGGTTTCAGATCTCCCGTCACCGCCCACCGAATACATTATGAAAAGAGCACTTTCAAACGCTTCTTCTCTCAGAAGCTCACGCTCTCTGTTCTAGAGCCCCCCCCCCCCACCCCTGGGAGAAACAGTCATTCATTCACACGTCAGATGCCTAGGACGCCCGTCAACGAGGATTACAGGTCCGTGTGCGAGCCGTGATGGAGAAGAGAGACTTCGTGTGGCCGCAGGATGGTGTCAGGGCCCCCGCGTCAGCGTCACTGAGGACGTGGCTGTCGGCACGGATGGACGGGACCAACATGGTGCCCGCGGGCCAGGCACGGTGGAAGTGTGCCCGGCACCTGAGCGGATCTGGGGACACTGAGCAGCAGAGACCAGAGGCTAAGACAGGGAAGAGTCGGCTGGTGATCAGAGCAGTCGCCGTGAACTTGCTTGGAGTCCGAGATCGTCAGCTGCTCCTCGATCGCAGGTTATTCCGCTCAGCTGAGCAGCAGCACCAGCTCCTGAGGCTGCTGAGAGTACGGATTTGGGCTCTACCCTTGGACTTCTGGTTCCGGAAGTCGGTGGTGTGGCCCAGGGGTCTGCACTTTAAAAACCAAGTTCTCCCAGCCGCGCAGAAGTTCGGCTGTGCGGGATGCACGGGTGTGGACCACGTCGGTCGTGTCCACGGCCCCCTGAATAAAGGACGCATCTGGGCTGTGAGGGCTGATGTCTTTTGGTTTGTCATAAATTGGAACATGGATTTAAGAGGCATTTGTAAACTCGGAGTTTAGAAGCCAACACATTGTTTGCCCTAAATTATTCTACTTCGTTGGGATGTGGGGTTTCCTTTCTTGATATTAAAAGACATGCAGGAAAACGACTTCATTTTATTACTCAAGTCAGGGACCGCGTCGTCCGATGTGGAAGATCAAACGCACACCCTCCCGTGAACGGCAGCCTCCCCTGGAGATCGGAGAACGTGAGGCTTGGCCTCCTTCTACTCTTCGCCGCGGCTACGAAACTGTTTTCTCTCCTGGTCCCGCAGACCCTGATGCTCGGTGCTTCCCGTGCAAACCGCACGCTTCTTTTGTGGACACCTCTGAATCCAAGCTCTTCTCTCCCTTCCACAGAAATGCACACTTGTGACGAGAGCCACTGACAGGTACAAGTCCTTTTGTGTCTTCTGAGAATTGAACAGACGATGGCCCGTTGTGGCAGAACACACTGGACGTCATCAGGAAAAAAACGTCACACGGACGGATCACAGCAGCCCGTGAGCACGGCGGGAGAGCCGAGCGTGAATTCTCTGCCCGCTGCCGTGTCTGAAGCCTGAGGTGCGGGGGCTGCACGAGGCAGCTGCTGCCTCTTCTCACCTCGCAGACGCACGCCCACCTGCGTCCTGGTGGGTCTGGTCTAACGTCACGCCTGAGTTCCACCTCTGTGACCTGCAGGGGTCAGGGTGACTGCCACACGCCCACCTGCGTCCTGGTGGGTCTGGTCTAACGTCACGCCTGAGTTCCACCCCTGTGACCGGCGGGTGTCGGGGTGACTGCCACACGCCCACCTGCGTCCTGGTGGGTCTGGTCTAACGTCACGCCTGAGTTCCACCTCTGTGACCTGCAGGGGTCAGGGTGACTGCCACACGCCCACCTGCGTCCTGGTGGGTCTGGTCTAACGTCACGCCTGAGTTCCACTCTGTGACCTGCGGGGGTCGGGGTGACTGCCACACGCCCACCTGCGTCCTGGTGGGTCTGGTCTAACGTCACGCCTGAGTTCCACTCTGTGACCTGCAGGGGTCAGGGTGACTGCCACACGCCCACCTGCGTCCTGGTGGGTCTGGTCTAACGTCACGCCTGACTTCCACTCTGTGACCTGCAGGGGTCAGGGTGACTGCCACACGCCCACCTGCGTCCTGGTGGGTCTGGTCTAACGTCACGCCTGAGTTCCACCTCTGTGACCTGCGGGTGTCGGGGTGACTGCCACACGCCCACCTGCGTCCTGGTGGGTCTGGTCTAACGTCACGCCTGAGTTCCACCCCTGTGACCTGCGGGGGTCAGGGTGACTGCCACACGTCCACCTGCGTCCTGGTGGGTTTGGTCTAACGTCACACCTGACTTCCACTCTGTGACCTGCAGGGGTCAGGGTGACTGCCACACGTCCACCTGCGTCCTGGTGGGTTTGGTCTAACGTCACGCCTGAGTTCCACCTCTGTGACCTGCGGGTGTCGGGGTGACAGCCACACGCCCACCTGCGTCCTGGTGGGTCTGGTCTAACGTCACGCCTGAGTTCCACCCCTGTGACCGGCGGGTGTCGGGGTGACAGCCACAAGCCCACCTGCGTCCTGGTGGGTCTGGTCTAACGTCACGCCTGACTTCCACTCTGTGACCTGCGGGGGTCAGGGTGACTGCCACACGTCCACCTGCGTCCTGGTGGGTTTGGTCTAACGTCACACCTGACTTCCACTCTGTGACCTGCAGGGGTCAGGGTGACTGCCACACGTCCACCTGCGTCCTGGTGGGTTTGGTCTAACATCACGCCTGAGTTCCACTCTGTGACCTGCAGGGGTCAGGGTGACTGCCACACGCCCACCTGCGTCCTGGTGGGTCTGGTCTAACGTCACGCCTGACTTCCACTCTGTGACCTGCGGGTGTCGGGGTGACAGCCACACGTCCACCTGCGTCCTGGTGGGTCTGGTCTAACGTCACGCCTGAGTTCCACTCTGTGACCTGCGGGTGTCGGGGTGACAGCCACACGCCCACCTGCGTCCTGGTGGGTCTGGTCTAACGTCACGCCTGAGTTCCACTCTGTGACCTGCGGGGGTCGGGGTGACTGCCACACGTCCACCAGAGACTACGCCTGTTTGTTGTGACTCCTGCAAACAGGTCCCACGGCCCAGGCTCTCCTCTCCCTGCTCTCACGGTCTCCACCCTGTGCTCCCATAGTCCACGCCCGGGGTGGCTCTGAAGCTCCGTCCCCCAAACACGCTTGGCAAGGTCTTAAACTTGTTTCAGAAGCGGGTTCTTTCTCTGACGTGACTTCTCGGGCTTCCTCTTCTCCTGCATCCTGGCTCCTTTGAAGCCCGGTTATTTCAAATATGCCGCAAGGGACCTGGGGGGTAGACAGCGCTTCAAGTTCCTGATTTTTATTTCCTTTGGATAAATACCCAGAAGAGGAACTGTTGGGTCATTATGGTAGTTTCATTTTTTATTATTTATTTTTATTTTATTTTTTTAGGAAACACCACACCGCTTTTCACCACGGCTGCACCAATCTGCATTCCCACCAGCAGTGCCTGAGGGGTCCCTTTGCCCAACACCCCTTAATGCCATTATCTCCGTCTCTCTCTTCCATGGCAGGCGCTCAGATCGGTGGGGGACCTTACAGGTTCTGGTCCCGGCCCCCCCCCCCCCGGTCCCGATGACCCCTGCCCGTCTCGCCCGATGCTGCAGGGTCCTTGTTCTTGTCCTCTTCCTCTCTCTCTCTCAAGGGCACCCTACCGACGTGCCTTCTGGGTCCACCGCCCGGTCTGCACTCCCGTTTCTCGGTACGGAGTCTGGTCCTGCCTTGTGAGCGCCATCCTTCACCCTCCGGGAACGGCGGTTGACTTTGCATACACCAAAGCACCGTTTGATGAAGTGCGTGCCCCGTGATTTTATTACTCAGATGGTTTCTGATTGTGTTCTGTCCACACATCATTAGCTCTGGTATGAGGACAACGAGAACCATCCATTTCCAAGACGGATGGGTGTCCCTACCTGGGGCGCTGGGGGAGAAAGCGTGCATATTTATAAGGGACACGGACGGCTCCCGGGGACTTAAGTGATTTCCTTTGTGCTTACAGTAAAAAGAACCAGACAGCGGGCCCTGGATCGCTGTCCTTCTTGGGTGTGAAGAACAAAACAAAACAACAAAACAAAACAAAAAACAAAAAGACTGGTCTTTGATATCTCTATGACCTGGAGCGTAGC
Organism: Saccopteryx leptura; assembly: GCF_036850995.1. Classification (NCBI taxonomy): domain Eukaryota; kingdom Metazoa; phylum Chordata; class Mammalia; order Chiroptera; family Emballonuridae; genus Saccopteryx; species Saccopteryx leptura. The sequence continues at coordinate 1,500,088 of NC_089514.1, read as the reverse complement.
TTAGTTTCATCTACAAATGCAGGCTATGAATGGATACGTAGAGTGTTAGGAAGACAAAGTAACACCCAGGTACACGATTCTGTCACACTCACCACCGTCTGGGCTGCACGGCAGGTGCCTGATGCACAATTTCCTTTTCCTACCAGGTGGCTCCTCTCACGGGTGTTTGCTTCATCAAGCTGGAGAAGAGGGTGTAGGTCGATTTATTCTCCACGTAGGAAGGGTCTCAGTCTTGTGTTCCAAACAGGTCGTTGGTGAGAAACAGCCGCTATGTAGGGGGCCCCTGACAGGTCACCGGAGAGTCGCTCCCAGGAGCGGCAAACCCCCGCAGACTGGCGTCACCGCCGGCGCGGACCCTGAGGTCCCCAGGGCACCCCAACTCTGTCAGGAGCGTTCACCAGAGAAGGTAGTATCTGCTGCACAGCCTGGCTTCTGAGGTTACTCACTTCTTCCTCCTGTCAGTTAACCTGTTTACCATCTTTTACACACCTTTGGCCACATTCCAGTTGCCTCAGGGACCGGCGTTTTGCCACCAGACGCAACATTTATGTTTCTGTGGCATTTGTTGACTGACTGGGGGGGGTGGGGGGGGAGGGCTTCGTTTACAAATTAAACGGTGAGCGTGAACAGAGGACAACAGATTTTTGTACGGAATACATGCAGGCATGTCCAAGTTTGGGTGTTCATCTTACGACTCAGCCACTTTGAAGCAAAAAAATCTCACCTTTCCTGAGAGCCTTCCAGAGGCGAACGGTCAAGTCCTCTCTGTGCCCATCCCCGGCCCCCGCCAGCATGCAGCCTCCGCCGTCTGTCCTGCGTCGAGGGCCACTCCACAGGGTTGGGCCGGGCGTTGGGCAGAGAAGAGAGTATTAAAAGGGCAGACATATTGTATTTCATCCCCCAAATCAAAGTTTCAGAAAAAAGCATTCGAGTTGGAGGCTTGCATTCCGGTTTTCAATCCTGGATCAGAAACCTCTGTTCTTCCGTGACGTGATGCGATGAGGTCACCGCTCTGTAAAAGTCTCTATAAAAACCAGTGATTCCTGTGATTCCGCTAGAACAAAGAAAACAGAAACACCCAGCAAGCTGTGCTTCCTGGTTCCTCACACCGGGGAGAAGGGACGAGAGTGTTCACTGTCCGCAGTGTGGACCGTCCTGCCCTCCCCCGGCGCCCGCCCCGCCCCTGCCCTGTCCACTCTCCCTCCCGGAACGTCACTCCCCTGTCCCCGCCCCTGCCCTGTCCACTCTCCCTCCCGGAACATCACTCCCCTGTCCCCGCCCCTGCCCTGTCCACTCTCCCTCCCGGAACGTCAGTCCCCTGTCCCCGCCCCTGCCCTGTCCACTCTCCCTCCCGGAACGTCACTCCCCTGTCCCCGCCCCTGCCCTGTCCACTCTCCCTCCCGGAACGTCACTCCCCTGTCCCCGCCCCTGCCCTGTCCACTCTCCCTCCTGGAACGTCAGTCCCCTATCCCCACAGACGTCAGGACTGACTGCCGGGCGCACCTCTCCGCAGCCGGCTCAGAGCCCGGGACGCAGAAGGAGTTTGTCTTGACACGCGCTTGGAAGACGAACTCCGAGTCAGAGGCCGGTCACCCAGGCTTGACAACAGCCATGTGTGTGTCACCACAAACGTCTGCCACCAACCCACTGTGCTGTCCTTCCCTTCGGTGACGTCCCCGCCGCCGGGTAAGGAGAGACACTTCAGTTACGTGCGTCGTAAGCAAGACATGACTAACTCATCATGGAAGGGCCAGCTCTGTCTATCTGTCCTGTCACGAGATCCAGCCAGAGGCACGGACACACAAAACCTGCCGTTTACATACAGAGATCAGGACAGGCTCCTAGCAGTGATGTCACAACACAGGCGTCACCTGCTAGGCAGCCGTGCGCTCAGCTGACCGGCTCGGGGTGACGGGGGGGAAGGTGAAAACAGGAAGCCCCTCTCCCTGAAGGGGACGGACACCACTCGGGAAGCCGCAGGCCCCGGGCTGACCCGATTCCCGGAGGACCTCGCTCTCCTCGCTCCGTCCCTGCGGGAGTTTGCTCCTGTGTTCGGACGAGCACCCACATCTAGAACACGGCGGCGTGGTGTTGTCGGCCGCCAACCTGGCCGAGGCCTCCGCAGCACCGTCACCAGCTCACGGACTTCACGTCCCCTCCTCAGGGTGCCCCTAGGTCCGGACGGAAGGACCCCGGTCCCCTGCGGTCCAGTGGGGTCGGGCTGCATTCCTGCAGCCGGCTAGAGCCGGGCGACGGGGCACAGCTGTTCCTCACAGCTCTGGTCAGCACCCAGTTCTCCCAGGTCGCACTGCCCTTCCCTGTCCCTGTCCCTGTCCCGTCCCGGCCACCAGGGCACAGCGGAGGCTGAACCTAGAAGCCGGACGTGGCTGCAGGCCCCGGCTCTGGGGTTCACCCCCTCGAGGGACAGCGGGGGCCTCCCAGCCTCTCTGGGACCCTCTCCCCTCTCCAGAACGGGTGCGGTAGGACCATATAGTAACCTCACCTGCTTGGCAATGTTTCGCTTCTTCTAAGGTGCTAATAATTGCATTTATTTCTTTTCTAACTTTTTTTTTTTTTTAAATCGGAGGAACACAGATTTGGGTTTTTAAAAATGAAGAGAGAGCCCTGGCCGGTTGGCTCAGCGGTAGAGCGTCGGCCTAGCGTGCGGAGGACCCGGGTTTGATTCCCGGCCAGGGCACACAGGAGAAGCGCCCATTTGCTTCTCCACCCCTCCGCCGCGCCTTCCTCTCTGTCTCTCTCTTCCCCTCCCGCAGCCAAGGCTCCATTGGAGCAAAGATGGCCCGGGCGCTGGGGAATGGCTCTGTGGCCTCTGCCCCAGGCGCTAGAGTGGCTCTGGTCGCAATATGGCGACGCCCAGGATGGGCAGAGCATCGCCCCCTGGTGGGCAGAGCGTCGCCCCTGGTGGGCGTGCCGGGTGGATCCCGGTCGGGCGCATGTGGGAGTCTGTCTGACTGTCTCTCCCCGTTTCCAGCTTCAGAAAAATGAAAAAAAAATAAAAAATAAAAAAAAAATAAAATAAAATAAAAATGAAGAGAGATTTGTAAAGAAGAAAGTCTCTCCTCACTCCCCGTTCCCCACCGCTAATCCCATCGCCGGGGGCAACCACTCTGATCCGCAGCCTCTGCCTCGGGCTGGGTGTGCACCTGCGGGCGGAGGCTGAGACGTCTCGTTCCCGCTTCTGAGCGCTGCCTCCTGGAAGGGACGGTTTCCTCGTTAGAGATCAGAAGGAGAGAGAGAGACACAGACACACTCGGGCAGACGTGGAAAGCGCAGCCCTGGAGGACAGAGATCTGAGGTGATAAAGGGGGGGGGGGGGACGGCCGCACCACTGGGAAGAGCGGAGCTGAACGGAAATAGATATAGATCGTTTACAATGTTGACTCTGTGGTGGTGTTTGCTCCAGGGCAGCAGGAACAATGCCCCACAGTCTGGGTGACATACCTGCACCACTCAGAGGTTGGGAGCCCAAAATCACAGTGTCAGTGGGGGGGGGGGGGTCCGTCTGAGGGCTGTGCCACCGCGCCCCCGTCCTTGGGTTGCAGACGGCCGTCTTCTCCTGGTGTGTCCTCACCAGGTGTCTGTCTGTCTGTCTCCAAACTTCTCCTGTCTGTAAGGACCCGGCCCTGTGGGGCTAGGTCACAGCCCACCCTGCTCCCGTATCGGCTCATGTGAACTAGTCACACCTGTTTCCAAAGGTCACATTCTGAGGCCCCTGGGGTTAGGGCTGCAACATCATAATTAAAAAAAAAAAAAAAAAATTTTTATTGACTTCATTGGGGTGACACTAGTTCATAAAAGAATACAGATTTCAGGGGCACAACTCGGTAATACAGCACACAGAATGGAGGTTGGGATGGATTACCCCTCTCCCCCCTCCCCGCCTTAGATGGGACTTCTCCAGCGTACACACTGCACTTGTTTCTCGGGGAGTTTTCACTGAGGGGGTCGAGTGGGAAGAGGCACAGTCCGCGGCTCGGCGCTCAGCCACACACAGGGAGCGGTAAGGGCTGGGGGTCCCGCCACCGCCCTCCCCACGGTCCCGAGAGTGTGGAGCCAAGGAGCAAGCGTGGTAGGTAGTCCATCCGTGACACGGCTGTCCACGGCGCAGGGACGTGTGAACACTTCTCTCCAGCTCTTAAATCTCAACCGAAATCCACCTTCTTCTTTTTCCCCCTTGTTTAGGTGAACTATTGACAGTGAACCAAATGGAGAGAACAGCCCGTGGGTGGAGGGCACCCCGGTCTACCCTCCTGGCTCCTGCCGCCTCCCTCCCCACTGTCCGGGGAACCGGTGCTCACGTGACAGGCGTGCAGGAGCACCGACACACGAAACCCCGGGAGGGTGACAGCCCGAGGATCGGTCAGTACCGCTGACTTACAGCTGGGAGGCGGGGCTCAAAGCTTCACGGACCCGCCCCATGAGCACCAATGGGCAGCGGAGCTGGGATGTGCAGGAGGGCTGTGACATCCCTGTGTCATGACGAGAATGTCAGGAGCCTGAATTTCTGTCAGCTGGTGACTCATCTGATTCTAATTTAAAAATAAATAAATATTTTTTCCCCCAAAGGTTTATTATGTCCCTGTGGTAACCTAAAACTATTTTGAGAAAAACTAGGTTCCCTTTGAACAGAAGAATACCTGTCACGCTGCATTCTCCTCCTGAATTCTTAACGCCATTTTTATTCATCACTTTCCCAGTCCCTCCTGAGAAAATCTTACGCTTTGTAAGTGAAAATCCTGCCGGACCAGGTGGCTTCACGGCCTCTGGAAACAAGGCATGGATAGACCCTTTCTCTCCAAAGCTTTGACCCTGAGTTTTAAACCTAAAGACCCACCCACTATTAGGAAGCTCTGTGTATCGGACAGAGAACATCCTTGCTCAAAAGATTCAAAAGGAGAAAGAGACTCAGTGGGCTCTTTGGGGCGTGGTGTCCAGCCAGGAAGGACTTTACCAGGAAAGCCTTCTGGGGGGGGGGGGAGTCTCTGACAACCGCATTCTGCAGGAAAAAACAGCCGGAGCTGCCCACAGCTGCCTCCTTCCCCGAGGAGAGCAAAGCCACGCCATCACATGCTCTGCTCTATATTCTAAAACAATTCATCTTTGACCTTCAGACTGACAGGACCTCACCTTTACGGCACTCAGACATTTTTCTCAAAAGCTACAAAAATAGGAACTCGCCCCATGGGATGACCTGACATTCTTTTGGAAGACAGGGCTATGTGGCTGGAAGGATGTGACCACTAGCGAATTTTTTTTTTCCTTACACTTGGATTTACATAGTTTTAATAATACTATGAGTAATAATTAATTGCTTATTAACTTAACTCAATGCCAAGTCCACGCTTCTTATTGGATTACTACCATTATTCATTCAAAAGAATAATAGTTACTAAAATCAATAGACCTTTGAATCTCATCTTGGCCACACTTTTTTTTTTCTTTAATTATGCCTTTCTACCAAGTTCTCATTTTCTTTGACCTTCAAGACAAAACACAACTCTCATTTTCCTTATAACACGTGGCCAAGATCAGCATCCTTTGTGGATTTCTCTTCTAACTGGTACATTGTATCCGTGTCCTCAAACCACATTTCTCTTGTGCTGCGCAGAAATTTTTCTTACTCTCACTTATCCCTGGGTATTGTATTACTCTCCTTGTGATAGGAATTCCCTAACATCTGGCTCTTAACTAGACCTCTCCTCTGAGCTTCATGGCACAGACTTAACTTTCTCCCGGGAAAGTTTTAGGGACGCCTCCCACCCTAGGAGTCTGGAGGTCCACTCATTTCACTCCCCCCTGGACGCCTTGTCCAGCACCGTTGTGAGGTGACAGGAAATCTGTAAGGGTCTCCTCCCCCTGTTCCGGCCCAGAGCTCCTGACCTCCTCCTGCGGTGACTTCCTAAGTGAGAAAAGCACCAGGAACAGCTGTTGTCCTCACGAGGGGACCCCCTGTGGCTCCTAAATGGGGGTTGGTCACCAGAAAGACCACACCGGCATGAGAAACTCAGCTGTCAGCCTCCCCCTCCCCCCAGAAGGGAGCCCATCACTGACCACGCCCATCACTGACCACGCCCCCTAAAACCCCAACGGTGCGGGGTTATCTTTCTAAAACCAGACCTGGACACGCCGACGTCCGGTGCTAAGTCCCTCATTAAGTCCCCGCGGACTGGAGGAGGGGGCACAGCCTCTGTATCGTGCCCGGAGGGGACCCGCACGGTGGACCCGCGGTCAGCTCCCAGCCTGGCCGCCCATCACGGTCTGTCCTCCACGCCCCCGCCCCTCCGTGTCCTCGGCTGGGCCACTGTCCCTCTCTCCTCTGCGCCTGGGAGTCGGGTGCTGACCATCACTGCCTGGTCACTTCAGCCCAGTCTTCAGGCGTCCGCTCAGGTGTCGCCTTTCGATGACGTCTTTCTGGACCCCCGCACGGGGTCCCCCCTGGCCAGTGGCGTGTACTTACCTCACGAAACACATCAGGCTTGTTGTGAGGACGAGAGGGACTGTCGTCCTCCCTGAGGGCACCTCTCTGGCATTCACCCAGCACATCGCTAGGTTGTTGTTGCTGAACGAATTGAGTTTACAAAGGGGCCCCTTCTCCAAACCCTTTCAACGTAGGAGAGGCGTCTGCTGTCGGGGAGACGGAAGGCGAGTTGACGGGAGTGGTCACCTCTCCCCGCATCGCAAATCCCCCAGAACTTGGCTCCTCAGAATGAGAAGCACTGATTATCCCGATCTCTCTGCGGCTGGGAACCCAGGAGTGAGGTGGACACCCGGCCTCCGCTCTCTCGCGGGGCTGTGACCTCATCCCGCGGCTCCCACTCCGCACACGCAGAGGCGCACACGGACCCAGGCACAGACACGTGTGCACGCATGCAGACACACACACGGACCCAGGCACAGACACGTGTGCACGCGTGCAGACACACACACGGACCCAGGCACAGACACGTGTGCACGCATGCAGACACACACACACGGACCCAGGCACAGACACGTGTGCACGCGTGCAGACACACACACACGGACCCAGGCACAGACACGTGTGCACGCGTGCAGACACACACACGGACCCAGGCACAGACACGTGTGCACGCGTGCAGACACACACACACGGACCCAGGCACAGACACGTGTGCACGCGTGCAGACACACACACACGGACCCAGGCACAGACACGTGTGCACGCGTGCAGACACACACACACGGACCCAGGCACAGACACGTGTGCACGCGTGCAGACACACACACACACGGACCCAGGCACAGACACGTGTGCACGCGTGCAGACACACACACACGGACCCAGGCACAGACACGTGTGCACGCGTGCAGACACACACACGGACCCAGGCACAGACACGTGTGCACGCATGCAGACACACACACACACGGACCCAGGCACAGACACGTGTGCACGCGTGCAGACACACACACGGACCCAGGCACAGACACGTGTGCACGCGTGCAGACACACACACACGGACCCAGGCACAGACACGTGTGCACGCATGCAGACACACACACACACACACCCTGAGCAGACTCGAGGGCGTAAGAACCACGTGGGTCCGGAGACAGGAAACAGCAGAGAACAAAACAGGCTGGGTTAGAACCCCCCGCGGGAGGAGCTTCTCCCCACAGCCAGACCTGGAGGCGGTTTCTCACCAGCTTCCAAATGAAGAACTTCTCTGTCGTCTTGTTTGATATAAAAACCCGCTCGGGGTGCCGGTTTAATGAAGTGAACGTCCTTCACGTCTCCCGGGGGGAGGCCCCGCTCTCCTGAGAACCAGCGGCTCGTGCGTTCCGCGGTCCGGGAGCATCCAGATGTAGGTTGGATCCACGAGCAGGTGCGTCCACTCCAGCCCCTGTGGGTCAGCCTTTTGTTGTGGGAGGGAGGGTGAAACGGACCAAGAGCCGCTGTTTCCAGAAGACCTTGCCTCCCACGCGCGCACTCACACGCCTCTAACCTGCTACTGGAATCTCCGTCTCAAACCGGAATTCGATGTATATGTGGGTTACCATAACTCTCTCCGACTCTCAGAATAAACGGGAAGACCGCTTGCATTTTAAATAGCCACGATTCAGGTGAAGTGGTTACAGATGATTTCATTTCCAATCGCGTCTGCGATACGCAACGTCGTGCGTGACCCAGCGAGACACCAAAATAAAACCAAATGGCTGGGAAGCGGGCGGGGCCCCCCAGTGAGGCGCATAAAACCGACTTGGGTCTGACTTTCGGCTCCTGAGCGTAATGTGGATTAAAGGCCAGGCCACGGGACGTTTTATTTTTTTTACGGAAACCACAGCGCTATAAACGTGCTGGTGGGGGGTTCCTGCTTCTTCCTGGTTTGTGTTCCCACCTTTCGGCCTCAGGCTCTAAGTTCTGACTGAGTTACCATTCTAAGAACTGTCAGTGCCGTTTCCAAATGGTGGGAGCACTGCGTCTTTCTCGCTCGTCTCTGCACACCTTTTTTGATCCAAAAATAAGAATTGTGGGGCTTTTGGTATGTCACCCCCTGCCCCCTCATTTTTAAAGTGGAGAAACGAACCCAGAAGGTGGCAGGCTAGGGTCCTGTTGGCACAAAAGCGGACAATCTCCTGCAATGACCACTTGTCCTGTCCCCTCTATCACCGCTCTTGCTGATAAATCCCGCGAAGAAAACGCGGCCCTTCCTCTGCAAACAGTCACGTGCGGAGTGAGTCCTAACAGCGCGCAGAGGATGCGTCTACCTGGGGGCGAGGCTGGCGGCGCGTCCTCGGAGAGCTGGGGGCAATCCCGCCTTGCGCGCCTCTGCCAGAAGCCATGGAGCAGGCCCTTCTAGAAGCGTGCCTCCTGCTGCGGGGCCGATCCGTCTGTGCGCTGCGGCCCCGGGGTGCGAGGCGCTCAGGTGGGGGGCCCGGTGCGGCCTGGGTCTCAGCCTTCCTGGCTGCCTCCCTGTCTGCTTTTTTCTCCCTTCCTTTTAGGCTTCCCTCCTTCAGGTGGAATCTTCTCGTCCGTGTTTTCTGCTCAGCGCACAGCTTGGATTCATTGGAAACCAGAAACGCCTGCAGCCGCAAAGCCCGCAGCGTGTACCACCTTCACGCCGTGAGTAAGCCGCGGAATCTCCAGACAGGACCGCACCCTGATCCTGCAACTTCAGGGCGGGAGTGCGTCCTCTCCCCCTCCCCCACTGCCGTCCTCGTGGGCACCCAGCGAGTCCCGGCACCCGCCCTCCGCGTCCTGTCCCCCTCCCCCAGTGCCGTCCACGTGGGCACCCAGCGAGTCCCGGCACTCACCCTCCGCGTCCTCTCCTCCTCCCCCAGTGCCGTCCACGTGGGCACCCAGCGAGTCCCGGCACTCACCCTCCGCGTCCTCTCCCCCTCCCCCAGTGCCGTCCACGTGGGCACCCAGCGAGTCCCGGCACCCGCCCTCCGCGTCCTCTCCCCCTCCCCCAGTGCCGTCCACGTGGGCACCCAGCGAGGCGCGGCACCCGCCCTCCGCGGATGGAGTCGCCCCTCCCCCAGTGCCGTCCACGTGGGCACCCAGCGAGTCCCGGCACCCGCCCTCCGCGTCCTGTCCCCCTCCCCCAGTGCCGTCCACGTGGGCACCCAGCGAGTCCCGGCACTCACCCTCCGCGTCCTCTCCTCCTCCCCCAGTGCCGTCCACGTGGGCACCCAGCGAGTCCCGGCACCCGCCCTCCGCGTCCTGTCCCCCTCCCCCAGTGCCGTCCACGTGGGCACCCAGCGAGTCCCGGCACCGCCCTCCACGTCCTCTCCCCCTCCCCCAGTGCCTTCCACGTGGGCACCCAGCGAGTCCCGGCACTCACCCTCCGCGTCCTCTCCTCCTCCCCCAGTGCCGTCCACGTGGGCACCCAGCGAGTCCCGGCACTCACCCTCCGCGTCCTCTCCCCCTCCCCCAGTGCCGTCCACGTGGGCACCCAGCGAGTCCCGGCACCCGCCCTCCGCGGATGGAGTCGCCCCTCCCCCAGTGCCGTCCACGTGGGCACCCAGCGAGTCCCGGCACCCGCCCTCCGCGTCCTGTCCCCCTCCCCCAGTGCCGTCCACGTGGGCACCCAGCGAGTCCCGGCACCCGCCCTCCGCGGATGGAGTCGCCCCTCCCCCAGTGCCGTCCACGTGGGCACCCAGCGAGTCCCGGCACCTGCCCTCCACGGATGGAGTCGCCCCACTCCGGCACGTGCCAACATGTCAGCACAGCTGTGCCCCTGTTCCCAGCGCGCGGCAGGGCAGAGGAGGACTCCTCAGAGGTGAAGGACACAGCCCGCCCCCCGAGTCTTCTCCAGCCGAGAGCCCCGCGCCCCAAGTGCCTGGATGAAAGGAACCCCAGCTCCCTCGGGGTTTCACCGTAAAACCACTTTCATGGTTTCTTACACAGCAGGCGGGTGGACGCCTAGCTTCTCCTCCCCCCCTCCCCCCCTCCCTGGTACCGCTCCACGTGATATATATACATCAAGGTTTCCTTCCTTATTTATTTTTTGTGGTTTCCCATCTTAACCGATTCCGTTTCCCCTCCCCCACTCAGGCAGCTAGCTCCGAAGCCTCTCTCCAGCAGGCCCTGTATTTCAGACCCCAGGGGCATTCCTCTCTCCGCCTTGGCAGCCAGGAGGAGGCGATGCATTATTCATCCGCAGAAACTTGCTCAATAAGAAAAACACCAGCATGTCGCTGGCCCCACAGCACCAGCTCCCCTGTAGCTGGAGATTAGGATCCCGTTCCTGACTTTCGTCCTCCCGCCTCAGAGGACGCATCTTACATAATCGGTGGTGCCACCGCAGAGGGACGGGGCTGCTTAGAGCGGATGATCGAAACCTGCGGAGATATCTGTAGAATTAATATTCAAAGCTGGCGTTTAGAACCCTTTCACCAAACGCTGTCTTCCTGTGGACAACATGTAAGTCCACGGGCACGTGAACTTTCACGACAGGCAATTAGGGAGAGAGGCAGGTTGTAGGGCCATAAAAGTCATAAATAATGAAAGAGTAGCGATGCCTTTAACGGACAGAACACAGAAACCTGCAGGTGGTCTTTGCAGCCTTTCTACTTTTTTTTAAAATTATGGAACTGCATTACGCCTAGGTTGATGTGTTCACAGCACTTGAGAACCTGCAGGCTCGAAGCTTAAGGGGGGAACAGGAGCGTCGAGAAAAACAACCTGCCATTTTTCCTGAAACCTCGTGCATATTACAAACCAGGGACTTAAAAAAAATCTACCCATCTGTGGGCAGAGCATCGACCAGTAGGGGGCTTGCCGGGTGGAACCCGGTCGGGGCACGTGCAGGAGCCTGTCTGTCTGCCTCCCCGCCTCTCCACCAAAAAGTAAATAAAAAATAAAACAAAAATTGAACCATCCGTAAAGAAAGCATGATCCTCGAAATGGCAGAGATGAGCTCAAAGCCCGTCTCCGGACCTCTGCTGGCCCCGAGCCTCAGGCAGGTGGGTGGTAGTCACACAAAACGAACCTTTTTCCAAAGCAACAGCTGTCCTTTATGCAGATATCTGTTGAACACCAACTGCATGCTGGCAACATTTTAGACCATGGCAATATACAGGGAAGAGGGCAAACAAAATCTTCACCTTATGGAGATTAAATTCCAGTGAGAGCCCTGGCCAGTTGGCTCAGTGGTAGAGCGTCGGCCTGGCATGCAGGAGTCCCGGGTTCGATTCCCGGCCAGGGCACACAGGAGAAGCGCCCATCTGCTTCTCCACCCCTCCCCCTCTCCTTCCTCTCTGTCTCTCTCTTCCCCTCCCGCAGCCGAGGCTCCATTGGAGCAAAGTTGGCCCAGGTGCTGAGGATGGCTCTGTGGCCTCTGCCTCAGGCGCTAGAATGGCTCTGGTTGCAACAGAGCAACGCCCCAGATGGGCAGAGCATCGCCCCCTGGTGGGCATGCCAGGTGGATCCCGGTCGGGCTCATGTGGGAGTCTGTCTGACTGCCTCCCCATTTCCAGCTTCAGAAAAATAAAAAAATAAAAAATTCCAGTGAGAAGAGAAGATATGTGGACAAACACAATGATGCAACGTGAGACAGGTGCGCTTGGAAGAGGATGAAAGAGTTCCCTATTGGTTCAGAGAGTGATGGGGAGTTCCCACTGAGCCTGACAAGCCAGGGGTAGCCCCTCTAAAAAGATGACGCCCTCCACCCTATTCTGGGGGTCACAGACGCTCATGGTGGTGAGAGGGAGTTTCTCCTAATAGTAGTGGGTACAAGATACTTTTAAAGAGGCTTTGCTGACTGGGGGGGGGGGGGGGGAGAAAACGTTACCGAAGATTGAAAAATTATTCCTCTTCGTGGGGGCTCGGGCATTGGTATTGAGTATCCATGGCTTTCTCTGCTGTGAACTATTTGTAAAGTTATTCACGGGAGAATGACTCAAGCCGCAGAATGTCTGCTGAGGGTGGAGACGATGTTGGGGTTTATTTTGTTGAGAGGGGGCAGGTTCCATTCGGGGGCTATGATCAGCCTGGCAATGTTCCTCGCAGGGAGAGCGTGCGACGCCCAAGGCTCCGAGCCATCGTGTCCCTGCAAATCAGCCAGCGCCAGGTCACTCGTGACCTGATAAATAAAATAAACAGCTCACAATCCCAACCCCCTCCAGAATCACTCTGACGTTCAATTAGTATTTGTCCCGACGCGCGAAAGGAATCCTTCTTCACAGAAGCGTCACGTCGCTGCGGAATTCGGCGAGGTGGGACCGCGCAGCGGCGGAGGCTGAGGGAAAAGGTCAAGACAATAAAATAAATCTGAGGCGAGCGCGGAATTCCTCGTCAGGGCAGACGCGGGATGCCCTTGTTGACCTTTGGGTGCGAGGCGGCTCGGCTTCTAACATTTCCAAGCAGGGTGGTGGTTGCTTTTTAAAATTACATTTATTCAATTTAATGTGAGGTAAGCAATTGGAAATCTAGCCTGAGTATTGTCCATTTCTATAGCCTCCTCTGCGGTTTTGTTTTGTTTTGTTTTGTTTTTTGGATAGTAAAAATAGTTAACTTCCACCGAACCGTTTGCGATCCTTCGCACATACACACGCGTGTGTACCGCCCGCTCTGCACACACCCCTGCGCCACATCCCTGCCGTTCCCGTGTTACCGATGAGAAAAAGCTGGAAGGCAGAGCCCAGCCCCAGGGGAACTTGACAGGTCGTCAGCAGTAATGAAATCATCGGGAATCACGTTGGAAAGCGCGTGACGGAACTCCAAAGGGTGGGCCCCCGTGCCAGGCTGGTTCCCGAGAGAGAGCCAGAGAGAGCACCCCCTTCCAGATCAGCCGTCCTCGGGGAGGAACAGAGATGTGTGTGAGAAGTACCGCGGCACGGGAGGCTTGAGAACTGGGCAAATGGACGTCGGCCGCAACGGCGACCCAAGTCGGTTTGGGAGGTGGACGCCAGAGGGTCAACGGGGAGCAGGAATTCTGGTTACCGCTGACCGCCGTGCTCGTCACGCTGTGTGACAACGCGTTCCATCTGCTTGCATTCCTCTCCTACAATTAGGTGAACAAAGGACTCTCGTCTCTCCGCCCCGACTCCTGCCTGCTCTTCTCCGCCCACACCCTGCGCACACCGGGACCTGCCCCTTGGGAGGCACAGGGTCGGCAGCGTTGGGTCCTGGTGGCCCCTCCGCCCCGGGACCCACACGTCTCCTCAGCCTTCCGAACCCTCACAACCCTCCCTCCCGCTGCCCCGGTGCCCTAACCCGAGAGCCTGCATTCTTCTCCCACGGACGGCATCCTTCTCTCGGTGCGCCTCCCCCGCTGGGTAACACCCCGTCCGTTCCTTCCCCTTCCCAGCCGAGCCCCTGAATGAGGACACTACCCGTGGACACGACCTGTCCCTGCTTGCTCCTCTCCCGTTCCCTCCTCACCATACCCAGGTGAGTCCCTGGAAGAATCTGATTAATTTACAGATTAAAATGGACAACGAGCTTCCCGATACTTGAAAAGCTCACTCCGACAGGTGAAGCTTATACAAAACTTCAAGTTTGTTAGCTGGGTGGCAGGCAGAAGGTGAGTACACAGAGATTCTTCTCTACATCACTTCTGTACTGATTTACTTAAAAAATAATTATTATTTTGTAAGTGCCAGGCACTGACCTAGGCTTTGAGGAAACAGCAAAGAACATAATAACCAAAAACCCCATCTTCTGAAAAATCACGTGTGTGTGTGTGTGTGTGTGTGTGTGTGTAGAGAAAGAAGTTAATCATAACCAAAATAAACCAGGAGACTACACAGTATAACAGAAAGTGATAAACGGTGTGTAGAAACAGAAAGCCTGGGACCGAGGAAGAGAGAAGGGCAGGAGGTCAACATTTCAAACAGAGCCATCGAGAAAGACCTCGGGGAGGAAACGGGAGACAACCCCGGCACCTGTAATCTAGCTGAGCCAGCTATGGGGTGCTCCAGCATCGCAACGACTTTTTAAAAACACAGGAAACCATTTATAGAGCATTACGCAGCAAAAACGAAGCAACCAAAGCCAATAATCTAACCCGACTGCCCTCGAAAATGCTTTTATTTCGATCCGGCTCGGACAGAAACCTGACGACAGGACGTGTGGCAGATGTTCCTTTTTTTAAACAAATTGTTCGTCCAAGGGATCCTGAAGAGACATCTTCCCCATCATCGCGTGAGCCATGTGACACTTTCTAGTGATCGCTGGCGCGGGCCCCGGGTGCCCCCATAACACGCATCCTATTGACAGAGCTTTTCAGAATACGGTGTTGGAAATGGAGCGAGTTGAGAATGAATGTGTGCTATCTGTTTTTTCCTTAACTATTCTGTTTACAGAGGCACTCGGGCAGAGATGGCACTAAAATTCATCCGGACGTGTTAGAAAAGCAGCTAGCAACGGGGCGGGGGCAAGAGTGTAAAAGTGCTGAGTCATCCCTGCTCCCCGTGCAGCCCCGACCCCCCCCCCCCCCACGGCGTGAGAACAGGAGGCAGGAAGGTCCCCTCCAGCAGGAAAACGTATACAGGGCCCCGTCGGAGTCTCAGATCCGCCGTGTGTTGCCTACAGAGTGTTCCGATCCTGGTCTGAGAATCCTAATATTTTCTTTATGTGACCGTCAGGAAGGAAGCCGGGCTCCATCGAAGGGCCCGTCTAAAGGACGTGCGTTTCTAGACACGCCGTCTGCGTGCGACTGCACTTAAACAAGGGTGTCACGTCCGCACGGCAGTGTTCCGAGTGGGCCGAGAACGCACGGCGGACGGTCGCCGCGGTTGAAGGCGTGTGTGGCACCGGCTAGCACGTGACTGAGGGGCAACGTCTCTGTGCACCGAGGTCAGTCAGCGGGGAGCCAGCCGCTGGTTTAATGGCTGAGAAGACACAAAGCCACACGGTCCTTCGTCGCAACCCCCCTTCCCCGTTCAGGAGGCCGCGTGGAACACCCTCGCCACCTCTCCATTTCGGGAAAGCCGTGCCCTATGCCAACGGGAGACTCCAACAACCAGACCTGATGCCCGGGCACCTGGCAAGGTTGCGTGCCTCTGTGTTTCATATGACACCACGGTTCCGCCTCTCGTTTGCCTTTTTATGTTACCTTCATTGAGATTTCTTCCACTTTTGCCGTGACTCCCCTTATTGCCCGTATGGATATTTCTTTTGATTGTCCCGAGTCAAAGTGAAGGAACAGTGGTAACTGGATATTCCTTTTTCTTAAAAAGAAACTAACAAACAAACACAGTAGCCTCCCCAAGGTTTCTGTGCTCCCGGACTGTGACCGGGAAACCAGGTCTCAGCTCTCCCCCCAGAATGAGGACACGTGGGGAGTCCACCCTGACCGGCGGGAGGGGCTGTGAACTTGTCTCCCAGTTGTCAGCTTCCTGCCCAGCCAGCCGGGTGCAGGGTTAACCTTCCCTGCTCCCAGGAAACCCAGCATGCTTCCCGGGGTCTCTACTCAACTCCAACATTGTTCTGGCTCAAACACCTTTGAATTTTCTTAGCAGGCAAACTCCTTTTAAAGAGAAGCTGTGACATTGTAGCAACAGAACCGGCTCAAACTGGTCTTGTCCTGTTGAATAAGACACTGAGCTGCTTTTCAGAGATAGCAGACCGAAACCACAAGTCACGTGGTGGAAACAGGGGGCCGAGGAGAGAACCTGGACCTCCTGCTGCACCCTCTCCATCCCTACACGGAATCAGAAGTCTGGAAAGGACTGGAACTATATCATGGGAACCCTGTCGAAAGCAGAGGGTCCGCTGTCCAGGAAGGTCGGGTGCTGAAACCTCTTCACTGTAGGTGGCTGAACTCCGAGGTCTCCCAGTTAAAACCTGCCCCTTAAGCACTCACTCTAGCAACCCTGGTCCCCTGGTCGCCGGAACCCTGGAGCCTGGAGTTTTCAGCATTAGCTTTCCGCTCTCCTGGGAGGCACCACTTACGATAAAGTGGCCCATCTTCCTCCACAGCAACTCTAGTTTCTAGAGCTTGGCTCTGCCCGCACTGGGTGGGTGACCCCCTTTCTGTCCTATAACAGTACTTTCTGCCAGCCTCTTACAAGGGTGATGCTTGTCATCAGCTGTAACTCGTCAGCAAGGGAGTTTCCCCAGAATCAGAAAGCCGACTCCGGCCACCGCGGCTGTGCAGGGCCTGCCTCAAAGCTGTCCCGCACCAGCCCTGGTCCCGTCCCGCCGAGCGACGTGGAACTCGCCAGCTCCTCCCCGTCCACGTCCAAACCATGCCGCTCACTCGGGCCCCACCCACCCGCCGCACGCGGACTGCAGAACCTTCTCCTCGCAGCGAGGGGTCTGCTGCAACATGCACGTGGGATCCCAGGTCTGACGCCTTCCGCAGCTCCCTGTGGCTGTCACAATAAAGCCTGGACGTCTCCGCCCTCATCTGCAGGGCCGACCAACGGGGCCTCCTCTCCCAACCCTTCTTCTGGGCTCCTGGTCTTGCTCCCTGTGGTCTCATGGAGGCCTCGCTGCTCAGACCCAGCCTGTGTTCCGTTTCCTGGGCCCTCCGCGGCCATCGCTAAGGTCTGAGCTCTGAGAGGTGTTCACAAGCATGGAGGAGCTGCTCAGGGCACACTCGCTCAGTGACCGAGAGAATGCACAGGCCCCCCACATGTGCCATGGCTGCCACGGCACCGTGTGGCCCTGGCCAGGAGTCTCCCTTGGCACGACGGTGGTAGGAAACAGTTAAATCCTTCCGCCCTCCGCCTGTAACATTCTGCTGCCGCAGTTTTTCACGGATGCCCGGCAGAGTTATGGCAGGGAGTCTGATGGCCAGGAGTGAGTTAGGTTCCAAATGGGTACTTGAAATGGAGAAACCTATCCGTCATGCGGTGCTGGAGGCTCCTCGTGATTCCAGAAAATGAAAAGTTGATGAGCTTCACGTCTGCGAATCTTTAAAGACCTTAGGGTGTTCGCTGAGTTACGGTTTTAAAAGAGCAAAACCATTTTACCTCGCTGATTAAGTCAGGAATGTTGCAAACACAACCAGGTTAACCCATACACACACACACACACACACACACACACACACACACACACCCCTCCGTATTGATTAAAACATGAAGTCAAACCTGATTTCAGAAGCTCAGACCGTGGACTCCAAGCAGCCGCTGCTGGCCAACTGGACTTTCCTGGGCCACGGATTGCGGTGAGCGCGCTCCTGAGAGGTGGAAGGGGGGAACAACCCCACAAAACGGGAGCGGTCAGTCCACAGCCACCGAGAACGAGGGAGAAGTTGAACGAGCTAAACACATAGCAGGGGAGCGAGGACGCCCTTAACGGGAAAAGAAGCCAGGTGCGTTTATTTTTGCTTTCCCCACCGAAGTAAAATGTACTAAATGACACCTATTGCATCTTCACGCTTGCTCCTCAAAGTGAGATCATCCTGTCAATGAGCTCGACATGCCTGCTCCGTTCTGGGAGGCTTGTCAAAACAAAACAAAACAATACCATTAACGTCTTCCAAGCACAGAATTCTGTGGAAAGAGAAGGTGTGGTAGACATCTTCTGGCTTTGTGGGACTAATTGCAGACCTGAAATAAATCTCCAACCTTAGGCCCTTGATTGACAGCTAAGTCAGCTGTGAAAACCCAGAGAGGTTTCTAATGAGGGACACTTAGAGGCTGAGAGATCTGTATCTATGACTTGAGAAAAGACAGCATAGGGTAGGCTTGAAATTATTATTATTATTTTACCAGTTTTCAAGGACCCAATATATGGTACACAGTTGAAAACAATTAACTTGAATCAAATTCAAAAGAAGCAAAGAATAGAATAGCATATATAAGAATTCACCCGTAAGAGTTATGAGGTAAAGAAAGACCTAAGAACATAACCGTTCGTTCATTTTTAATGGGATCCAAGGAAAGATTGAGTAGTTTGGGAACTGAAAAGAATATAAAGGCACCGAATAAAGTTTCAGGAACCCAATGACCAAAATTAAAGGCTAACTGAACAGGTTTAACCACAGATGGAAGGCACGCAAAGAGAAAATCAGAAAAACGACACAATAGGTCAAAAGAAAATATTCGGAATGGAGCGTGGAAAGAGGGAAGAGGGAAGCTACAGAAAAGGAAGGAAGAGATACCGAGGATTTTGTCGGGAGGCCACACCTGGGTGTGATCTTCGTCCCAAGGTCGGAGCAGCCCTGATCTCCTCTAGGCCTTGGTGGTTCTCAGCACAAACAACCTCATAGAACATCAGCGTCACACAAGGCCATTCTGTGAATGGGATAGGACCAGAAAGATACAAAACCGCTTCACGGTCTTGTTAGAACAGAGACAGGATCGTCAACATTGTCCACACCATAAGAATGACCCAACCGCCCTATTCCTGACCGTCACGCGTGACGGGGCGGCTGCTTCTCTGCCTGTCGCAGCTCTCGTCCCAACCCCTCCCGACCTGCCCACCAGATGTGTTCAGACAGTAACCACAGAGTCTCAACGACTGTTTCTTAACGGTATCGTTTCCTTTGACCCCACCCAAAATCACCTGCCATGAGCACAAATCCTACAGCTTCTTCCTGAAGGCCTTGCCAGATGTCCCGCAGTTCTCCAAGGCGTGGCCTCTTCCTCCTTGCTGCAAGCAATAGACATAAATACCGTATTTCCCCATATATAAGATGCCCCCCCACCATGTAGAAGATGCACCTTAATTTGGGGGCCCGAGATTTGAAAAAAAAAAAATGCATTACATCAAGTTATTTAACTCAAGTTTTATTCATCATAAAATTTATACAACACCTCATCACCGTCAAAATTCCCATCCGTTAGCTTGTCCTCCTCTGTGTCTGGTGACAGATCGCTGTCTTCAACAATCAGCACACAAACAGGCTCGAAAAAGCGGGAAATGCAAGTAAAAAAAAAAATCTGCAACCACGGCCTAAGACGCACCCAGTATTTAGACCCCAGATTTTTCGCCGAAGGGTGCATCTCACACGTGGGGAGATACGGCCATTCAGCTGCAAGTGTTCTTGGCCGTCGACCGTGAGAGGACAGCGACACACAGACGTCAGCCCGAGAACGCTTCTGCTAACGGGGTCATCGTGATTTCCACAGCTCTTAGTTTAAAAGTAGGAAAGAAGAAAAAACAGAAAGAGAGAGAGAGAGAGAGAGAGAGAGAGAGAACAGAGGGCGGGAATGCTCTGCCCAGGGCGGCGTTCCGCAGTGCAGAGCTGGGTCTCCACGGTGTAGCTCTCATGACCTCTTGTTGTGTTCTGAAAGGTCCCCAGGTGGAAAGCCCCCCCCCCCCGTGTTCTCCTGTCTTGGGTAACTAAATCCTCTTGGCATGTTGGAAGTACATGTGGTGCTTTCGTTCATTCCTGATGAGTCCCCTGGGTAAAGGTGCCATGAGGACGTGCTAACAAGCGAGCAGGAGGGAAGTGGGGGCCACAGGACGCCCCCCCCCATTTCCGCCTCTCCTCTGCTTCGCAGGTGAAAGATCTCGATTATCTATCAAATCAGTAAGACTCCTCTCCCTCAGACCTCGTCCCCCGCGGTCGAAAGTCTGTCATACCCTCTCACGACCCAAATTACCGCCTCTCTCAGCCTTCATCGGACAGATGAACATAAATTCTGTCTGTCTCCTGGGGTGCAGATTTGCTCCGTCTCAAATATTTTTCAAATTATTCTCTAAACGCTGCTGCTCAAATTATGGTCTGTGAGTTACTTGTCCTAGGTTTATGCCCACACCAAGACAGAGACAAATTCCTCCCAGATTAGAATCCTTTAAAAAAATAAAAAGAACAACCCCCTCTTAAGTCAACCATGTCTGGCAGCGAAAGATTCAATTCAGAATGAAGGCTACAGGGTTGTACTTTGTCCTGGGAAGACAGTGCAGAGCGCCCAGAAGTCATCTTTGGGGAGTCAACCTGCACCCCCAGTGCTACATGAAAACAGCTCTTCCCCACCCTTTCTTCACAACAATGGTCCGGCAGAAATCTGAAGATTTTATGCACTCGTTTACAATGGGTTACTCGAGATACATCGAGAATGCTAGAGCCGTGTGGTGTGCAGGAGCCCCGGGTTCGATTCCCGGCCAGGGCACACAGGAGAAGCGCCCATCTGCTTCTCCACTCTTCCCCTCTCCTTCCTCTCTGTCTCTCTCTTCCCCTCCTGCAGCCAAGGCTCCATTGGAGCAAAGTTGGCCCGGGTGCTGAGGACGGCTCCATGGCCTCAGGTGCTAGAATGGCTCAGGCCACAATGGAGCAACAGCCCAGATGGGCAGAGCATCACCCCCTGGTGGGCATGCCGGGTGGATCCCGGTCGGGCGCATGCAGGAGTCTGTCTGACTGCCTCCCTGCTTCTCACTTCAGAAAATTACAAAAAAAAAATAATAATTACATGAGCTCTCCAATATTACACATCTCGTCATAAATGAACGTGAGTTGAGGCTTGCTTTATTCCAAAGCCCATGTGTTACACAATAATATCTTCTTTTATAACGATTGCCCCAAATCATAGAAAGCTCCACCTGTTGGAGAGAAGCTTAGATTGCGTATAAGATACACTCCTGGGCCAAGGACAGAGATGCGGTTGCCAGAGAAAACGCAGGGTGTCCAGTTAAATTTGAATTTCTTAGTAAAAATGTGCCCTTAGGCAACGCTGGGGACACAGGAAACATAGAACCACCTCCCGCAATTGGACGTCATACACTAGGAATAGTCTTGTTCTGTACCTGAAATTCCCATGTCACCAGGCATCCATCCTCACCTTAGTGTCTGCCAGGTGTGGAGGCTCTACAGTTGGGGCGCTGCTGACAACAGGAACTGGACAAGCCTTCCTTGTGGGGCCGTCCTGGGTTTCACGCAGTCCTTTGCGGCACCTTAGTCCTCTGCCCACCCCTCCTCCTAGACCTGGGGTCAGTGCATCACCGGTCAGAGTTCTCAGCCTTGGGCAAGTTTTGTGGGGTGGCCGATCTGCAGGGCATTTCTGGGAGAGGCGAGCTCCGTTCTCGCTGAGGACGCGTCAGCGTGGACCCTGCGGTCCTCCACCTCCCCTATCTCTCCAGGAGCTCTGGTCAGGAGGGGCTCCACCTGCTATACCAGTCGGCTAAAGATGGTGTTTTGTTGATGGGCTCACCTACAAGAAGCGTAAGCCTGCCTCCTCCCTGCTGTCACCGGGATTGCAGCCCACAGACTGGACCTCAGGCTTTATCTCGGTCCTCACCAAGCGTTCTAGGCTTTCTGAGATGTGTGAACGTGCCCCCGGTACGTCCAGGTGCCAGATCACCTGGCGTGAGGGCCTCTTGCCCTCATATTGGTGACTGACCCCACAACCTCATTTCAGTTTGCCGTGGAACAGAGCGTAAAGACGGAGGGTCTGTGGGGTACACGCCTGGGGCCCCTCCTCGCCTGCTACTGTCTGTGGTCGGCACACTCATCAGTCATGGAGCCACATAGCAACAGGACAACGTCTGAAATTTCTTTTGAGAGCCAAATTTTTTAAACTTAAACTATATAGGCAGGTACATTCCTTATCAAGGTAGCGCCCGCATGTGGTATTTTGTGGAAGAGCCACACTCAAGGGGCCAAAGAGCCGCATGTGGCTCGTGAGCCGCAGTTTGCCGACCAGGGGCCTAGGCACATGGCTGTGGGCAACTTACTTCAACGCCACCAACTTCCATCTTCCCCCTATGTGACATGTCGTAGGGGCAGTTCTTCTTAGGCGGGGTTTAGAAATTGCATAAAGTGACCCAACTAAGACTTCATAAAAAAAATCTCCAAAATGCCTGTTTCTGACTCTTTCCCTTCAGTAGATCTTGTCCCCCGGACAGAGGGACCCCTGCCGGGTCTCTGGTCACCTGCCCCATCCTCATGAGCGGCACACGCGCCGTCTGTACCCAGCGTGGCAGGCTGCCGTCTGTCTTTACAGTGAGCAGACCCTCACACGCTGAGCGTGAGAAGAAGGACGTGCCGGACACGAGGAGAGTCGTGCGACCAGACACGCAGCTGCCGGAAGCTTCAGCTGCCGGTCCGGTTCTGACCCGTGGTCTGGCGGCAGGCCGAGACCCCGCAGGAACCTCCACTGGGCCGGGGGGGTGGGGGTCCAGCCCCGTGACGGGGTGGACGGGGTGACGTCCTCTCGGTGACACTGCTCAGTGACGGGGCGGAGGGGGCGACGTCCCCCTCGGTGACGCTGCTCAGTGACCGGGTGGAGGTGGACAGAGTGACGTCCCCCTTAGTGACACTGCTCGGTGACAGGGCGGACGGGGTGACGTCCCCCTCGGTGACACTGCTCAGTGACGGGGCGGACGGGGTGACGTCCCCCTCGGTGACGCTGCTCAGTGACGGGGTGGATGGGGTGACGTCCCCCTCGGTGACACTGCTCAGTGACCGGGTGGACGGGGCGACGCCCCCCTCGGTGACGCTGCTCAGTGACGGGGTGGATGGGGTGACGTCCCCCTCGGTGACACTGCTCAGTGACCGGGTGGAGGTGGAAGGAGTGACGTCCCCCTCGATGACACTGCTCGGTGACGGGGTGGACGGGGTGACGTCCCCCTCGGTGACACTGCTCGGTGACGGGGCGGACGGGGTGACGTCCCCCTCGGTGACACTGCTCAGTGACGGGGCGGACGGGGTGACGTCCCCCTCGGTGACGCTGCTCGGTGACGGGGCGGGCGGGGTGACGTCCCCCTCGGTGACGCTGCTCGGTGACGGGGCGGGGTGACGTCCCCCTCGGTGACGCTGCTCGGTGACGGGGTGGGCGGGGTCACGTCCCCCTCGGTGACACTGCTCAGTGACGGGGTGGGGGGGTGACGTCCCCCTCGGTGACACTGCTCAGTGACCGGGTGGACGGGGTGACGTCCCCCTCGGTGACACTGCTCAGTGACGGGGCGGACGGGGTGACGTCCCCCTCGGTGACGCTGCTCAGTGACGGGGTGGATGGGGTGACGTCCCCCTCGGTGACACTGCTCAGTGACCGGGTGGACGGGGCGACGCCCCCCTCGGTGACGCTGCTCAGTGACGGGGTGGATGGGGTGACGTCCCCCTCGGTGACACTGCTCAGTGACCGGGTGGAGGTGGAAGGAGTGACGTCCCCCTCGATGACACTGCTCGGTGACGGGGTGACGTCCCCCTCGGTGACACTGCTCGGTGACGGGGCGGACGGGGTGACGTCCCCCTCGG
This sequence comes from Saccopteryx leptura, assembly GCF_036850995.1. Classification (NCBI taxonomy): domain Eukaryota; kingdom Metazoa; phylum Chordata; class Mammalia; order Chiroptera; family Emballonuridae; genus Saccopteryx; species Saccopteryx leptura. The sequence goes on along the minus strand of NC_089514.1, from coordinate 1,476,509 downwards.
TGACACTGCTCAGTGACGGGGTGGACGGGGTGACGCCCCCCTCGGTGACGCTGCTCGGTGACGGGGCGGGCGGGGTGACGTCCCCCTCGGTGACGCTGCTCGGTGACCGGGCGGGGTGACGTCCCCCTCGGTGACGCTGCTCGGTGACGGGGTGGGCGGGGTCACGTCCCCCTCGGTGACACTGCTCAGTGATGGGGTGGGGGGGTGACGTCCCCCTCGGTGACACTGCTCAGTGACCGGGTGGACGGGGTGACGTCCCCCTCGGTGACACTGCTCAGTGACGGGGTGGATGGGGTGACGTCCCCCTCGGTGACGCTGCTCGGTGACGGGGCGGGCGGGGTGACGTCCCCCTCGGTGACGCTGCTCGGTGACGGGGCGGGGTGACGTCCCCCTCGGTGACGCTGCTCGGTGACGGGGCGGGCGGGGTGACGTCCCCCTCGGTGACGCTGCTCGGTGACGGGGCGGACGGGGTCACGTCCCCCTCGGTGACACTGCTTGATCCAAGCTCCCTCTCAGGCTCTGACCCCCTTCCCGGGAGGGGTTGCCTCTGTCACAGGAGCCACTGTGACTCCTGGAGCAGCTGCCGGAAGGGTCAGCCTCCAGGGGACTCACCTCAGAAGGAAAGCCTCTGGGGACCCTGGGGGGCACTCAATGCCGCTCAGCCCGGGGACTGCGCCCTCGGACACGGTTGTGTGGGCGCTGTCTCAGCAGCAGTGGGCGGCCAGGACCGGCCCCGGAGACGAGGGCCAGGGGGGCTGCATGTCAGAGACCAGAGAGGGAAGACACACCTGCCACCCTGCTCGCTGTTTCCACACACACCCCCACTGTGAACACAAACACGGTGATTTGTGCACTTGAAGGTGCCCAGTCTGCCAGGAAGCTTGGCAGCGGAGGGCCGGCTTGGAACAGATACACGGCAAACGCGCAGAATAACGGTTCAAGGAAACGCACGGATAACAGCTGCTGGGAAATTCAATAAATAGCTCCTTCCCCTTCTAATTTGAAGAGCTGGGTTATTCACGGCCCCCCCCCCCCCGGAGATTTGCGTTAGCCCGAGCGCGCTCGGTGCTGCCGGAGCCCCGTCCTCGCAGGCGCGCCATTCAGAGAACATCTGTGCGGCGCCGTGTTCGCTCGCTCAGTCTCCGGGCCACGCTGCCAACCCCGCGGAGAGGCGGGGGCCGCGTGGCGCACCGTGCAGGCCCGGCCGGCCGCTTCTGTACAGAGCAGGTGCTGCGTCCCCGAAGGCTCATCAGCCCCCGGGCGGAGGAAAGGGTCCTGGGAGGAGCCCAACCAGGAAGCTCGGCCGGGGGCCTCGCGTGGGTGTCCGTCTGTGTTGAAACGAACCCAGTGAGAAGCTGGAACTGACCAGTGAGAAGCGGCGCTGGATTCCCACTGAAGCCGAGAGGAAAATAAACACGAGCTCAGAGCTGGGGCCGCCACTGCCCGGCGGCGTGCGATGGAGCCGGCCCGCGTGCGGGGCACTGGCCACGCTCAGGGTCCCGCTGGGGGACAGGGGCCCCGGGGCAGAGCCTGTGGGAGGGAGGTGAGGTGGATTCGGCCTGGCTTGGCTGCCATCAGCGGCGATGCCCAACGAGGGCTGTCCGTAGCTCTAAGCACAGTTCCCTCCGTCCACACACAGGCCGCCCAGCTCGGGGCGCAGGTCAGGGTCGGTCCCCTTATTTACTGAATGCGGTCACCAGACTCAAAGGGCTCACCGGCTGGTGTGCAGCCAGGCCCAGTCAAACGCAGACAGGAGCTCGTGCCGGAGAAAGTAAAGGTTGATGACAGTGAGGAGCTGGCGCCCAGCGCAGAGCCCCAGGTGAGCTCGCGCTCAAAGACCTGGGCGTTGGGTTAAGTGAGGGGGCGTCACTAATCATGCCGCAGTTAGGCCGTGGTCTCTGCTGACTGCTGGGCTCCAGGGGAGGTGGGTGTCTGCACCTGGTCCTGGGGTCAGCCGTGGTACCCCCCCCATCTGGTTCTGCGAGAGTGTGGCTGGGGGGGCCGTTCCTCTTTTCTGAGTCTGGGCCTGGGTGATACCTCTGTCTTGACGGAAACTCCGCCTTTGTGGCCAACAGACCTGAGGCTTTGTGCCTCGGGGACTCTCACGCTGGCCGGAACCTCATTGTCCTGAGGGCCTCATGATCAAAGGAGTGGACGTGCAAGGGAGAGGGAGGTGGGTGGGTCAGGGTGCCGGACAGCCCAGCATGAAGCAAAAGGAAAGGAGGGAGGAGGTCAGATGGAAGGGGTGAGGCTTCTGCTCGGTCACAGCACCGGTATTTCCCGTCCAGCTGGGCACCGAGTGGGCCCTGCGTGGCGCGTGATGAGCAGAGAAGGCCGCGTTCCTGACCCCAAAGAGACCACAGCTTTAAACCAAATGAAATAAGGACACTCTTGTTGAAAGGGATCTAAAGCAGTGGTCCCCAACCCCTGGGCCGCGGACTGGTACCGGTCCGTGGGCCATTTGGTACCGGTCCGCAGAGAAAGAATAAATAACTTACATTATTTCCATTTTATTTATATTTAAGTCTGAACGATGTTTTATTTTTTAAAATGACCAGATTCCCTCTGTGACATCCGTCTAAGACTCACTCTTGACACTTGTCTCGTAAGTTCGACAATTATATTTTAAAATACCACAGTTTTTACGCCAGTCGCATGATTTTATTTTGTGCATTTATCCGTCCCACCCTAAAGGCCGGTCTGTGAAAATATTTTCTGACATTAAACCGGTCTGTGGCCCCAAAAAAGGTTGGGGACGACTGCCCTAAAAGTATCCGGTGTTCGTGAGGCGTTCAGAAACAGCACCTTTGTGCTTCTTGTTGCTTTTATTATTATCATTATTATTTGTAAACTTGGGGATGGTCACATGTGCCCACAACCCATGCTCAGCAACATCTTCTTCTCTCAGACCCCCTTCGACTGCTCCTTCTCCTGCCTGTTCCCCCCTCCCCGGCCCCCCCACCTGGAACTCTAAGCACCTTTTAAAGTCAGGGTTGATCCTGCTGCCACCTTGCTCACCGTCAGCCAGGATTCATGCTTGTGCGTTACACCAGACTCCGGGTCGATGAGAGAGAGAGGCCACAGGGAAGCACGTGAAGCCAGAGGTCCCAGAAACACCGCGAGGTCCTCGGGCCCGTGGTTCCGAATGCTCCCCTTCCTCCTTCCTTTCCCGCTCGGGCTTTAGGCCATGTTCTCAGCACAGAGCCCCTCAGAGCTGACCCCTGCCCTTCTCCAGGCCATCGCGTCCTTCCCTTCCTGACTCCGTGCCCAGGGGTGCGGGCAGAGCGGGTCCGGAAAGGAACTCCTTCTTCAAGAATCCTGCTGTCCCCATGGAAACAGGGCCCGAGGGGCGGCTCACTCGAACCCGGGCTCTGGTTTCCCCCAGCTCACCCGCCATCTCCCCGTGAGCGAAGCCCTCGCACCCTCACGTGCGTCCCTGGTCCCATCTCTGGAGAAACGCCACGTGGAGGCCGCGGGGAAGGGGGGGCTGCGTACGACCTTCAGTAGAACCTGAAACGGCAAAACGCGTGTCTCAGTGAAAAGCGAGGCTGCGCAGACTGAAGAGAAAGGACCCACGGACACGCTCACGGGCCGGCTCACGAGTCCCCAGGCGTGGGGTCCCCGAAACGCTTTCTCTCGGAGCCTCTGCCCCTTCATCGGGGAAATGGGTGTGTTTGTGTCCGTCCAGCAGGGCCGTGGCAACGTGGAAATGAGCTCCGATCCGGCCTGTGAGCAGCACAGGACAAGCTGGCTCCTGGCAAGTGTCCGGAACCTCATTGTCCTGAGATGACTGTAGCGATGACAAAGCAGTTTCCCAGCATTCCACGGTAATTCTTGCTCCCAAAGGGGTCGCCATCCTTGTCTGAACTTTGTGCCCCTGCTCTTTATCCATGCTTTTTTTTTTTTTTTTTTTGTATTTTTCTGAAGCTAGAAACAGGGAGAGACAGTCAGACAGACTCCCGCATGCGCCCGACCGGGATCCACTCGGCAAGCCCACCAGGGGCGATGCTCTGCCCACTAGGGGGCAATGCTCTGCCCCTCCGGGGCGTCACTCTGCCGTGACCAGAGCCACTCTAGTGCCTGGGGCAGAGGCCAAGGAGCCATCCCCAGCGCCTGGGCCATCTTTGCTCCAATGGAGCCTCGGCTGTGGGAGGGGAAGAGAGAGACAGAGAGGAAGGAGGGGGGAGTGGAGAAGCAGATGGGCGCTTCTCCTGTGTGCCCTGGCCGGGAATCGAACCTGGGTCCCCCACACGCCAGGCCGATGCTCTACCGCTGAGCCAACTGGCCAGGGCTATCCATGCTTTTTATAAAAACATTCTGCACCAAAGTGAGGGGCCAAATCCCTCCTAGATGGAAGATGCTCACTCTGCCCCCCCCCCCCCGCTGCTCCCTGTTGGGACGCCCGTCCACCCGTGAGCAGCTGCATCATGTTAGACCAGCGGACTGTCCGTGTGCATCTCCCTCCCTTCATCTCATAGCCCAGGTCAGACCCGGGGACCGACCGCGATGGCCCTGGGGGCAGGAAGGGGCCCAGAGACCCCGCTCCAGTGCGGAGTCAGTCAGAGCTCAGGCCGAGGGCTCCGCGGACGCATTCCGGGAGGTTTGGACTCGGCCCCCTCCCCCCCCCCCCGGAGAAAACTCCAGGGGGAGAGAATGATTTATCTCTATGAACAAATGGGATTCTTTCAATAGGAAGGTTAGCACATCCCGGGCGGACAATGGTGCCTCTAACCGCGGGCACTGGGGCAGAACTGAGCCAATCACAGCACAGCACACGCAGCCAGCGAACAAACCCACTCAACCCCCACCTGCCACCCCCACACAAAAGGGTCGACAGGGCTGGTGGAGTACAAAGTAACTTCCAGCGGATGTGATTGTGCAGAAATCATTTTTATGGTAACACCGGGCAAAAAAACAACAAACAAAAACCCTTTCTTAGGCAAACTTCCACATTTGTCAACATCAGCAGCGTGGCCGTTGTCAAAAGAGGTAAATGTCGTATGTGACCGCTGCAAACGCTTCCTATTGAACAGGAGTGGGGTTTCGGGGTCCTCTGCGGACGAGCAGCCCAGGCGGAGCCGTGCAGAGCAGGCGGCCTCGGCCACCACCACCCCCCCCCCCACGCGGAAGCGTCCTCCTTGGGGACAGCGTGCCAGGTGCCGGGCCGCCCGGAGTCGGGGACGTGGCTTTTTAAAATTCTAACATTTTCAGAAAGTCTGAACTCCTCCTTTGATTCCTCATGAGTCAAGTTTTCTCCCCCAGAAAAATTTCACGGGAAGGACTGTGCATTTTCTCTAACCTTTTTTTTTTTTTTTTTTTTTTTTTTAAGCA